>NC_080541.1:52056855-52356855 GCF_028640845.1 Ahaetulla prasina | reverse complement strand
AAACCTTCTGGAAGTCCCCTAAAATCTGGTTGTGTCAACAGGCCTTGGGATCAAAAGGGAATGGCAATTTGATTCGGTGACTCCATTGTTAATCTGATGCTGTCTCTTAGCTTTTTATAATAAGATTACTTTTTTTGTGCATTTTGAATATTTTTAAAATTGTTTTATGGTTGTTTGTATGCCACCTAGAAGCATGCTCTATGAGATGGGTGTATATACATACATACATACATACATACATACATACATACATACATACATACATACATACATACATATATATATATATATATATATATATATATATGTAGGTCTATGTAGGTCAGAAAACATATATATATATATATATATATATATATATATATATATATATATATATATATATATATATATATATATATATATATATGTAGGTCTATGTAGGTCAGAAAGCATATATATATATATATATATATATATGTCTGCCATTTTAAAAAATCAGTACAAATATTCGCATACATTTTGTAATGCGTTTTTCTTAATATATACTTTTCTTACACAGGAAAGCTTTTTTTTTACTAAAATATGCATTGTTCTATATACTTTTTCCAAATGTATTCATTTTTGTACATGTCTTTATTGGAGAATAGCATCTCACATTTCAGAAACATAAATATTTAGAGTACAATTGAATTTCCATTTCTGTATTTAGTACATTTGCATAAAAATGTGAATCAGAAGAATATTTCCCAACTCCTACTTCAAAGTGCTTTGTCTGCATGAATCTAAGCTTAAAGAGGAGATGTTTGGGGGATAAATCCAGGAAGCCATTTGTGCTTGTTAAATATTTTTCATTCTGTTTAATGAAAGTAGCTGTATTATCATTATTTGTTTTAAAGATGAGGTAATGCAGAAACTAAACATTCAGTGCTATAAGTATTGCTCTATATCAAGTTTAGGTAAAATAATGAAACACCAAATTGCATGCCTACATAAACAAATTATGGCTCAATGTTTGAATAAATATTCCTTTGAAAAAAGTCCAAGCTTTTAAGATTCCTAGGAGGATCATATGACTGACTTTCAGAAAAGGAATAGTAAGACCGTGCTTATTCAACTTTATTCAAGTTTGTATCTATCAGTGATCTCAAACTCACATCAAAATGAATCTTGCATAAGGATGAGCTCACTAGATGGAAAGTTGCAAGACTGAAGTACCTCCACGCATATGCACATTCATAAACTGTCGCAAAAGTCTCCAGTGTCATAAATTTAAACAATTGCTCTGCTTCAGTGGTCCCAGTGCAGGACCAGATACCAGTTACCTCTGGACCATTCATGGAACCAACCTCTCATTGAAGTTGGCAGTAAGGAAGAGCCATGGGGGAGGCAGGAAAAGGCATCCAACTCTCAGACATAATAGAGTACAAGCCGGGGCAATAGAGGGCAACCCCCAATAGTTTCCCTCCCACTGTATAACCGAGCAAAATGTCCTCTAACCTACTCCCCAGCATTGTTGGCTGCTAAAAATGACCTGGGTGCAGGTAATTTGTGCAGCCCACAAAGTATATTTGAGGGTCCTGATCTAAAGCATTGATGTGAACATGAAATGCTTTCACATACCCACAAATATGAAACATGGGTTGTTTTCTTCAATGATGAGATTAGTAAAACTCAAATGGCAGCTATGCAAGAAAGAAAAACAATTGACTCCAGAGCCAGTTGCACTTATAGTGATGACTATAATCAAGAAGTATTAGGATTGTTCTACGCAGCAGAATGTCTTGACCCAGAGATGTTCAGCCAGTCTGCAAAATTGTCCGTGACTCAGCCTAATGATAAAAGGAAGACATGATAAAATGTAGGTACACTAGTAATTGAAGCAATGTGCTTCATGGTTTTATATTGAAGACTAAACAGTTGTAACTGCAGAGCAATTTGTTGGGGCTTATTATGGAAAGTTACTGAAGCATACAGAAGCTGGTGCTTGTTTTTCATAGATTAGCTTTTCCTGACCTGGCAATCTTAAATGTGTTGTGATGACAAGTCCCTGAATTCCCATCCAACATGTCCACTAGCTAAAAAGTCTGGGAGTTGTTGTATTTCTGTGAAACTCTGAAAGGCTGCCATATATATTAGCTAAGATTTTTTTTGTCGGTGAAAACAAAAGAAAACAAAACAAAGCCTCTGCTGGTGATAGTGTGGTGCCATAGCATTATGATTATTTCAGCAGCTATTCAATTCTGACTTGAATACCCAGAATTAAATTAAATGGAATCATATTCAAACATTGCTTAAATCTGGGATTCTAACATAGTATCTAAGGCGTCACTCTATAATTAGATAGTGCCTTGTTGTTCAGCAAGCCCTGTGTAATTCTTTATGTATTTGATTGAATTATTGGTGTATGGTTTCCTGCCTAAGCAGGGGCTTTGACTAGAAGACCTCCAAGGTCTCTTCCAACTCTGTTATTCTAATCTTATTCTAATTTCCATTTTAAACAAAATTTAAAAGGAAGTAGCTTCTTGCAAAGCAAAGTATAACTATTGAGATTGGTATTCATTTTTATTTCTAAGATATATCTTTGTCATTTGTTTGATTTGGCATTCATACAAATCAGCCATCAATAGACACATAGAAACAAACCACGTTTACTCACTATTTAGCCATGGTGGTGCAGTGGTTAGAATGCAGTACTGCAGGCTACTTCTGCTGACTGCCAGCTAACAGCAGTTCAGCAGTTTGAATCTCATTAGCTCAAGGTTGATTCAGGACTTCCATCCTTCCAAAGTCAGTATAATGAGGACCCAGATTGTTGGGAGCAATATGCTAACTCTGTAAACTGCTTAGAGAGGGCTATAAAATACTGTGGAGTGATATATAAATCTAAGTGCTATAGAGGCAATAAAAAGAGGCAATAAAACAGCTAAAAAGAAAATAAAAATACACTTTTATTTTTGCTAGGAAGATCATATCCTTCCTAGCAATCTTCACCAGATAAGTAGGGATTAAAGAAACAAACAAACAAAAAAACTGAAAACAATACCCTAATCAAGGAACTACCAAAAAGAAAACTACTCTCCCATCAATATTGGTGTCAGGCTCAAAGAATCGGGACTATTTATAAGGTTGCAGCTTGGAAGATTTATTTAAGCTTATATCCAAGAATCTGGTCAACTAAAATTCAACAGAAAATTATAGCCAGATATGAGTCAACGGAATTCAGGAGGGGTTGGCGTGCTTATGGAAATGCAACAACTCTAAGCTAATGATGTGCTTACCTCCACCCCCAGCTCTGCCTGCTCTTCTACAACTGACAGCACAAGCTACAGTACATAAACAGGGAGCAAACCCACTCACCCACTAGCACTGATGATGTCACCTGCTCAGGTAATGAAACATCTGCAAGCAAACAACCAAGCTCAGAGAATACCAAAGACTCCACAAAATGTAACTTTATTTCTAATAATTTTATTCAAATGCATACATTACCTTAAAAAAGAAAAATGATGAAAGGTGCTTTGTTTGAAAACATGCTTACCTGCCTAGGAAAAAATAAAGGTCACTTAAAGTTGAAAATAGCCTAGAGGCTAAATCAGTGGCAGGGGAAAATATAATCAGTTGGCCTTTAAATACATTGACTTTGTGTAATTTGCCACACCCATCATTGCTAGGAATTTTTTTGAGTCAGCAAATTATTCTCATAAAATGTCAGATGTACTCTTTGATACAAAACTTTTGGGTATATATTTCTAGTTGCTGTGCAGAAGACAGTTAATAGTTCTTATTTCAGGTGGAGAAGTAAGAAGCTAGATATTGATGTTATTCATAAGACATAGATTTGGTGTTCTTTGAGGATTTTCTAAGCAATAAAAGGAAAAAATAGTTTGAAAAATATAGCTATATGTGATTGGAAACTTTAACATATTTCTTTTGCTTAAGGGTTGTTTTAAATTCAAATTGGCAATACTTATTTTCACTTATTTTGATTTTGCTTTCTGGTAAAGGTAGCCGAATAGATTTTTTATATGGCTGTTTTTTTTAAAAATATGCTGAAAAATAGTATATTGTTTTTTAAAAATATGTCAGATCTCTCTAGAGCTAAGCATGAGAGAAATTACCTATTCTCCATCATTTCTGCTTTCCATTATTTACTATATATATATATATATATATAAATGAATGGTTGGTAAACCATGTATGTTGCTTTTTTATCCTAATATCAGTGAATATAGTATTGTTTTCAGACCATTAAATGCCATGTTTAAATGCTTCTTTGAGCTTTACAGCATCTTACCATACCATTTTTTCTTTATTCATGTGATTTGGGATCATGGCAGGAAACAGAAATTAATGCTGTATGAAAGAAAGGAGGAGTGGAAATGAAACTAGTATTCAAATAATAAAAGGACATTATCGTACAGAAGGCCAGGTTGCAGTTATTTCAGCATGGGAATTTTCATCCAAGTTCTTATTTGACTATAGTTTAATGGCTAATTGTAATAATTGAGAATAAGAGTTATGCACCTATTTATGGAATCTATTTAGGGAATCTATTTAGGGATTAACTATTTAGAGAATCTGCTTAGCTTACATTATTTTTGTGGCTATGCACAAAGTTCACTACCTTAATTTAGACTTCCATTCAATCCTAGCATCAACTGTTCCTATTGTTTTCTGAAAGTTGTGATAGATAAGAGTGATTGATTATATGTGGTCATATCAGTAAAAGCTCTTACCAGCCACATAAATAGATTTTCTTCAGGACAGCCTATCCCCAACCTGATCTTTCACATCTTCTAATAATACGACTATTGCTGCTGTAATAGAATCCATCCAGTTTGCTGCTTGTCATCCTATCTGAAAGTTGTAGGATTATGCAAACATGTTTGATCAAAATAGGGCTTTCAAAATTAATAAACAAGTATGATGCCTTTCTTATTATTAACATTAAAATTAAAATTTCAACACCACAAGGGATTGCAAGCCATTTTTATTGTATAATCTTAAACCTCGGGGAGAATAAAAAAATCTCATTGTGTTCATGGAACTTTCTAGTAAATTAGCTTAGAACTCTTGCTTTTAATTTTGCAATCCAATATATTCTTACCTGGGAGTAAATCCCACTGAAAACAAGTGGAGCTCTTTCCAAGTAAGTTGAACAATGCCATTTTAAACCTTGGAAATGATGTGACTCTAGGGTTGAGGAATGTTATTTATACTGGATAGGATAGTAAATTTCTTCAACCTCAGGTTGTGTGTTTTAAAACAAGATGTTGGATATGGCATTGGGATAGCTGCTTTGTTAAAGAAGAAAACTAAACTAAAGCTCTTTGAATTTAGATTTCATTACAATATTTTTATCACATAACTCATAGAAACAAATTGTACTGCACTAAAGATTCCTCTGTATGGTGCTTTAAAACAGGGGTCTCCAACCTTGGCAGCTTTAAGACTTGTGGGCTTCAACTCCCAGAATCCCACAGCCAGCAAAGCTGGCTGAGGAATTCTGGGAGTTGAAGTCCACAAGTCTTAAAGCTGCCAAGGTTGGAGACCCCTGCTTTAAATACATTCACATTCTTTTATGCAGCCTGTATTTACTGAATCTCTTGATTGATTTTGGCCGCAGAGTCCAGCAGAGGGTGCTCAATGGCACAAAATAGTGTAAACTTCTGTTACTAAAGGGAAGTGTGAATTAACAACTGGTTAGGTTTAATAGTATATTTGCTGGAATATGGCATCATTACCATTTAAAAAGTGAACTTAATATTAGAATAGATTTTTAAAAAGACTTAAATTAGATGACGGCATATTTAAGATTAATAAATTTTCAAATATAGTTCCACCAGTATTTGCTTTGTTCTGTTTGGGTTTTCTTCTACAGTTTTATTTGTTTTGGAGTTGTGTCTATTGTTCTTTTTTATAGAAAGTAAGTTTTATTAATGGATTTTAGGCTTTAAAGGATGATTTCATTTCTTTTATATAAGTCTGTTCACATCTAATAATATTTACAATTAACACAGATTTTTATATTTCAAATAAGGTATCATAATGTCATAAAGATCCTGATTAAGAATGGCAAAGTGTGATAAATACTGTTCTTCTAGTACTGTATGTATGTATAATATAAAGCTGTTTGTGTCTAACAGCTGTTAGGTTAAATGCTGTTTATGCCTATTGATTATGGGAGACAAAACATAAGCCTTAGTGCTGAAATCTACTAATAGAAAATAATAAAAGAAACATTTTCAATCACATACTCAAAAGTTTCCACTTCTAATAATTGACAACGTTATTTTAAATTCATTGGCTGAATTTGAATATTTAACAAAATAAATACATATGACTTCAAATGCTGGTTGCTAATCAACCTCTGTGAAAACAAATATGGCCTCTAAGGTTCGTGAAAATAGCATTTAATTCAAAACCAAAAGTCAATGCTTGGCATGTATAAAGGATTAGAACATGAAGAACTAATTCTCCTAAGGGCATTCACTGCTCCCTTTCATGACTATATATGCTACCTGGTTCCTTGAATAGAATAACAGAAAATTTTGGCATTTAGAAATCACTTTTTAAATACACTGGATTGATCTGAACATCCATATTATAAATCCAAGAATTTGAGTTTTTCTATACAATATTTGGTCTCAATAATACCTTTTAAATATTTGATTTGTTTTAATCATTATTGGAGTAGTTGAAGACTAAAGTGAATATAATAACTTTTTTAAGCAGTGGCCGCCAACCTTCTGGGCACCAGGAACCTTTTCCACGGAGAAAGGTTTTTCAGTGGACCAGAGGGTGTGTGATTTTTCATGCTGCCTGCATCCCATGGATGGGCCTTAACTTGTTTGTGTGGTCCAGTTGCTGGCATGTTGCAGACTGGTATTGGTCCAGATACCAGGGCTCGGAGAACTCTGCTCTTGAGTATTAAATAAATTCTTCCTCAAATGGCCATGTTCAATTATTATCCATCTTTGTAGTTTTACATTTTAAGTTTCTGCTTTTATAATACTCTAGAGTATTATATTAAAAAAATCCCTGCTCACCCTATATGAGTGGCATGATCTTCCTCAATCTTGGGTCCTTTACCAGAGGCCTGGAGTTTGAGAGTTTTGCACAGTTTCTCAGCTATTCCTAGCACTGCACTCTTCTGGACACAGTGCTGATGTTCTTGGGATCTGTTGAAGACATTCTCAGCTTAGGAGTCCCTGGACCCACTTTGATCTTTACTTTCCACATCCTCTCTTGTTCTTACTTCAGACCCTGGTACTTCTCCAGCTTCTCATATTCCTTCCTGATGTCACTGTCACTTGGCATTGCTATTTCTAACACCACTGCTGTCTTCTGATCCTTGACTACCACAACAAGGTCTGGTTGATTGGCCAGGATTCTGCTTGTACATTTAGATCTGAAAGTCTTAGTCCTGTTATTCTCCACAACTTTCTGTGGAATCTCTGATCCAATACAGTATATTCTTGCTTCATTATTTTGTTTGAACTGATGAAATAATTCCAGCTATCACTTGGTACAGCATCACTGAGTTTTCTCTCCTATATTCAACTAATTTGCATTTTTTAAATTTATCTAAACAATTTTTAAAAATTAAGTCTACAACTGTTTGATGATTCAAATGGGAAGTAAAAAGGTTCTTAAACAAGTAGTTAATAGAGAAGATGTGTGCATGACAACCAAGTATATAGTCTGTAAAGAAAATATTCTTTTTAAAAGGCATTTAGATCAAAACAATGTATTTTATTCAGTTTTCAGTCATGATAGTATTTGTTTCAATTCCCAAGGATCTGACTTTGTAATTAATTCTAGTTCCACTTGATATGAAATAATGTGTCTCTGTGCGTGTATAGAGTAAAGTTAATTCATCTTGGCCTAATAAATGTGACATGTAATTGCATGTCAGAGTTTCATTCTATTTAGATATTTATTAGAGAAATCTCTGTATTCATTCCATTGTTAAGCTGCTAGGATATGCTTGAGGTATCTTGATTTTTAAATATTATATTGACTTCTTTGGTAGTTTAATTTGATATGTTAAGCCAGAAATGTGTTTCAAAATTTTGCTTCTTTTAGGAATACTCTTGTTTTTACTTACTGATTGTAAATGTTGTACTTCAGATTTTTGGGAGGAGTTCTGTGGACTATAGTAGACATTACACTTGTATAGGAAAAGAGATATAATTTCTTCCGAGCTCCACTATTAAATCAGTCAGACTAATGGGATGTGGGGAGGACTTGGGAAAAGGGGGAAGAGATGCTGCCTGGTTAGGAGAAGACACAGCTGCATAACAGGGAGAAAAAGAAACCCAGAAAGGAAGCTCCTTAGCTTCTGAGACTATAAAAGAGATGGTGGGAAATTTGAACAGACGTACAAGGCTTTGTTAGTGTAGCCTTACAATACAGTAGAATTGGTTCATCTGCTCATGTTTCCCGTCTGGTGTACTGGGAAAGCTGACAATCATTCACTAATACTAAATGAAAGATGCACGGGTAGTCCACATTTAATTCAGTGACTCATTCAGCAACCATTCAAAGTTATGATGGCACTTAACAAAGAGACTCACGAACATTTCTCATAGTTGTGACCATTGTAGCATCCCCACAGTCACATAATCATGATTCAGCTAGCAACTGGCTTGCAATTATGACAGTCTCAATATCTTGCTTTCATGTGATTGCCATTAGTACACTTCTTTGCCTGGTTTCCAACAGGTTAAATCAATGGGAAGCTGGCAGGAGAAGGATTTGCCTAATGATGGCAATTGGAACTCCCATAATTGCAGTTGTAAGTCAGTGCAATCACCTGATGCATATACTGGCTCTTTTGCCTTAGCAACATAATTCATCTACTTTTATTTCCAATAATTTATCCAGACATTTCCTTAAAATGTTTCTATCCTGTGTATTTGAAACAAAAAAACCTAACAGCTACATCACCCAAAATCCATTCTAAAAATGATCACCTTCAATATGATATCAGCTCCAATTTTGCTGTTATAAGTCTTTGATTTAATGAAGCAAATGTAACAAATGAAATTTGTGTATGGACACTCCCCCTAAAATAATAGACATGCTCATTGTATGTGAAGATATCTGCACAGGGCACTTACATGTACATTAAATTTTGTTATATTTATGTCATATAAATTTATCATTTGATAATGCAATTGACATAAATTGACATGAATGATAAAATATGCAGAATAGAATAGAATAGAATAGAATAGAATAGAATAGAATAGAATAGAATAGAATAGAATAGAATAGAATAGAATAGAATAGAATTGAATTGAATTGAATTGAATTTTTTATTGGCCAAGTGTGATTGGACACACAAGGAATTTGTCTTGGTGCATATGCTCTCAGTGTACATAAAATAAAAGATACCTTCATCAAGAATCATAAGGTACAACACTTACTGATAATCATAGGGTACAAATAAGCAATCAGGAAACAATCAATATCAATATAAATTGTAAGGATACAAGCAACAAAGTTACAGTCATACAGTCATAAGTGGGAGGAGATAGGTTCAAGAGGAACAAACACCTCCATTGAATAGTTCATTAAAGCAAAGTTTTATTGTAATATGCAACATTTGATAAGGACATAATCATAATTTGAAGTAACAATTACAATTGATATTATGTAATTAAATTATCTTGGTTAAATTCATTCAGATTAGTATTGCTCTATTAAAAGTTCCATGAAGAGAAAAGCTTGCAATCCGGTGCTTCCTTTTAAGTAATTTAATTAATTGTTTATGATTATAATCATCATGATTAAAGTTTTTATTTCACAAATATAAATATTTGTGTTGTAAATGTAAGTTTTGTAAATATTTCACAAAACATGTATTCTTCACACAAAAACTAAAACTAAATACAATATAATGTTTTTGACATTTGTTTAATTGGAGTCACCTTCTCTAGTTTTAGGACTTGGATGGAGAACAGATTATGATTTAGATCATATTTATGCAGAACTATTGAACCTTCAAAATGTTTCACAAACCTTTTAGCACCACTATATATTAGAATTATTTCTTAAACAGCAATTGATTCTACACTTCCAAGCAGAATCCTTTGAAATCAAAGGAACTCCCAGTAGATTTAGGAAAGTTTCTCATCCCAGAATGGCTTCAAATTACTGTACTGTACTGTTGTCTACTTATACCAGGATGTATGGTTTATACTGGCTATGTTAAAGCAGTACTGCCCATATTTGTTCCGAGCTAGCCCTTGCAATTTTGGGAGGGAGGGTTTCGAAAGGGCTGCGGGTTGAGGAGCTGCCGGGCCCCAGCTGGCCCGTCCTGTCTCTCTTGCGAGCGAGTTCCTAAGAGCCGCAAGGATACCCAGTTCAAAGCAACCCGCTGGGCTCCTCCGTCCGTGCTCGCCCGGTCTCGCGACGGGGACGGCCGGGCTAACGCCTGGCGCTTTTGCCGGCTGGAAGCTTAACGCTGGGATGATGAGCCCAAGAGCGGAGCGGCTTTGAATTGCAACCTTGGCTGGAGTTTCGCTTCACCTTCCTGCATCGGTTGGCCTGAGGGCTTCAAGCGTAGCCGGGCTGCGTGGGAAGGCTACCGGGTCGACCCAACCAAACCCCTGGCTCTACACGGCTGGGCGGGCGGGAGAAAAGGGGTGGGTAGAAGGGGCTTGTAGGAAGGCTTCAGGCGCCCGAGCAGAGCTGGAGCCCGCCAGGCGGCTTTTCCGAATGCGTTGAAGCTCCCCCACATCCCTTCCCCGTGTGCCAGATGTGGAGCCCCTGGCAAGGGCCGCCTGTGGATGATGGGGCTTGAACTCTGCGAGTCTGGAAGATCCAGCTTTCACCGCTCGGGAAACCTCCTCCTCAGCCGAGAAGGCTGGCGGCTCCCCGCCCGCCGCGCGACAAGCCGGTCCCAATCCAGCCGAACGGTGAAAGCGAGCGGCGCCGCATGTCGCTTTCACCGCTCGGCTGGACTGGGACCGGTGGGAGGAAGCGGAGCTGCCGGCTGTGGCGCCCGCCGAGCCGGAGCCGCCGCCGCCGCCGCCGCCGCCTGGAAGAGGGAGGAGGTGACCTTCACGCTGGAGAGGGTGGGGATGGTGGGGTTGAGGCGTGCAAGAGGAGCGGCGTGGAGGAAGAGGAGGCGCGCCTCTTGCACGCCCCTCAACCCCCACACAGCCGGCAGCTCCGCTTCCTCCCTAGGGCACACAGGCGCACACACACACACACACAAAAGGCCTTTCCACGCCGCTCCTCTTGCACGCCCCTCAACCCCCACACAGCCGGCAGCTCCGCTTCCTCCCTAGGGCACACAGGCGCGCACACACGCACACACACACAAAAGGCCTTTCCACGCCACTCCTCTTGCACGCCCCTCAACCCCCACAGCCGGCAGCTCCGCTTCCTCCCACCTTCCTCCTTGCCAAAGTCCGCGGTGCCCGGGTTGCCGCTGGCTCGCCGCCGCCTCCCAGCGCAGGAGATCGGAGGACGGAGGCCAGGGCGAACGGGAACAGCCCACGCCCAAGAGGGAAAGGGAGCGAGTGGGTGGGTGGCTGGGACGAGACCCCACCACAAACACACACACACACGCCTGTGAGACGCCTTGCTTGCATGTCACACACACGCACCGCCGCTGGGAAAAAAAAGGATGGATGGATGGATGGAAGTAAGGAAGGAAGGATGGATTGATGGATGGAGGCGACCGCTTTGAAGCGCAACCCTTCTCCCGCAACTAAGGGGGTCAATGTTTTCCCAATCCTAGGGTGTGGGAAACAGTCATTCTTTCTTCCTCCTAGTCTCTCCCGAGATCGCACTGCAGCGCCCATCATCCCCAGCCGGCAATCTGAGCTCGTGCCATGGCCGGGCGTGGAGGGTGTAGTGGTGGTAAAACGGCCAGGAGAAAGCTTTCGCTCTTTTCGAGAGGTCCTCTTGGAAGGCTGCCTTGGAAAGGGAAAGTGGGGAGGGGGCAGAGATTTCTCCCTCAAAGGTCCCCTTGGAAGGCTGGGTTGGAAAGGGAAAGTGGGGAGGGGGCAGAGATTTCTTCCTCGGGTCCTTCTAGAGTCCTTGAGAAACTGATATCATACAAGGTTAATAAATTATACTCCTCCTCCTCATTGATGAGTTTTTCATCCTGAAATTGATTGAAACAGTGTACCATCATATGCTGCCATAGTATAGTGTTAACAACATCTGTAAAGATGATATATGAGCATGACACTAAGTTTTTTCTATATTTCCCCCTTTATTGAAAAACTTCCATCATGCTTCTTTCTGAAAACAAAGGTCATTATAATATACCTCATTATATATTTGATTTGATGATATTTCAGTTAATAAATACCATTTAAGGTGTTAAGCTTCTTTTCTTTTTCAGCAGCAAAGTGAATTACAACTTTAAAGAACTTTATTACTTTATATTCATTTATTTTAAGTATAGATTTTAGATTTTTAAACAAATATGTTTAGAGCTTTTATATCTTTCAAGTTATTCAAATTATCCCCTCAGCAGGTATATAATGGCATCCAATTCCAATATCATGTTGGGGCTTTTGAGCAAGGGAGGAGGAACGTGAGCACCGCCTTTCGCGCTGGCATTCCGGGATTTCCCTTTGTTTAGAGCTGGGAATCCTCCTTCCCCCTTTTGCACTCCCTCCCTCCCTCTCTCTCTCTCTCTCTCTCTCACACACACACACACACACACACACACACACACACACACACACACACAGACTTCTAAAGTCGATTGGCACAATGAAAGGCAAAGACCACAATTGTTTTAAGAAAGAAGCTTTAGCAGGGAGGGGGGATGGGAGGGTGTTTTAAGTTTTGGCAAACAGCCAGGCCAACTGTATTGGAGAAGGTCACACAACTGGCCTTAACATTTTAGCTGCTGTCTTTTTCCTCACACTTGGGTTTAATGATATTAGAGACCCTTATTGCCCTGCCAAAAAAAAAAAAAAAGCCACCCCAACGTCTATGAAAATTAACCTTCTCTGCCAAGAGACACTGTGCAGGGTATTTTCACTATTGGTGTGCATACAGGCTTAGATTTGTGCTGGGTTCTTAGTGCTTAGAGCACTGACCTTCAGAGGCACCCTGGTCCCTTGGAAGCTAAAGGAGGACTCATTTTCATGCTTGCAGTTGTATTGTCAATTTCTGTGAGACAATGTTGTTGAAGTAACTCACTCACTCATTCATTCATTCATTCATTCCTTGTGTGTCCAATCACACTTAGCCAATAAAAATTCTATTCTATTCTATTCTATTCATTCATTCATTCATTCATTTTATTTTGTCAAATACATATTAAATAATTATATAAATATAAGCATGAATTGAATACATAAAAGGAATACAACTAAAGGGAACATTAGGACAGGGACGGTAGGCACGCTGGTGCTCTTATGCACGCCTTACAGACCTCTTAGGAATGGGGTGAGGTCAATACTAGATAGTCTTTGGTTAAGGCTTTGGGGATTTTGGGAAGAGACCACAGAGTCAGGTAGCACATTCCAGGCATTAACAACTCTGTTACTGAAGTCACATTTTCTGCAATCTAGATTGGAGAGGTTCACTTTTAAGTTTGAATCTATTGTGTTCTCGTGTATTGTTGTGGTTGAAGCTGAAGTAGTCATTGATAGGAAGTACATTGTAGCAGATAATTTTATGAGCTATGCTCAGGTCATACCAAAGGCGGCGTAGTTCTAAATTTTCTAAAGCTGGGAATCCTCCTTCCCCCTTTTGCACTTTTATTGTTTTTCGTTCAAATAAATATTCATGTTATTTTACTTGGCTCTATCTTTATTTTTTACATTGACCAGTAGCTGCCTCATTTCCCACCCTCGGCTTATACTCGAGTCAATAGTTTTTCCCAGTTTTTGTGGTAAAAATAGGTGCCTCGGCTTATATTCGGATCGGCTTATACTCGAGTATATACGGTAATTGTTTATGATTATAATCATCATGATTAAAGTTTTTATTTCACAAATATAAATATTTGTGTTGTAAATGTAAGTTTTGTAAATATTTCACAAAACATGTATTCTTCACACAAAAACTAAAACTAAATACAATATAATGTTTTTGACATTTGTTTAATTGGATTCACCTTCTCTAGTTTTAGGACTTGGATGGAGAACAGATTATGATTTAGATCATATTTATGCAGAACTATTGAACCTTCAAAATGTTTCACAAACTTTTTAGCACCACTATATATTAGAATTATTTCTTAAACAGCAATTGATTCTACACTTCCAAGCAGAATCCTTTGAAATCAAAGGAACTCCCAGTAGATTTAGGAAAGTTTCTCATCCCAGAATGGCTTCAAATTACTGTACTGTACTGTTGTCTACTTATACCAGGATGTATGGTTTATACTGGCTATGTTAAAGCAGTACTGCCCATATTTGTTCCGAGCTAGCCCTTGCAATTTTAAATGTGGCTGTTCAGGAGTCTTTTAGCATTCTTTTGTTGCCTCTCCATCCTATGGAATGCAGCTGCCCATGAACTTGTACCATTTTGATCATTCATGTGCAACAGCCGCATTGTCTACAACATTCTAAAAATAAGGCATTACGGTGTTATTTGCAAAGTAATTTCACATAAATATTTGGACTCTAGCTCTTTTTCAATGCTGAACTGTTTACTGTGTGAAAATAGCATAATTATAATTTGCAGACTTTTTGCCTGAAGCTGAAGGGGCAGATGCATATGATTAAGTTTCAACTGGCCTGTTATTGTAATGTAGATGTTGGGAGGTTTTCAGGATTTTTTTAAAGTGAAACATGAGTTTTAAGAAGAGGGAAGAAGGTTCTGAGAAACACTCCGTTTTAGCCAGTTTTATTTTTGTTTTTCAGTGGCACTTCTCCATTAGCTTGTCTGAATGCAATGCTTCATACCAACACTCGTGTTGGTGATGGGACATTCTTCAAAATTCCTGGCAAGGCAGGACTCTACGCACTCAAGGTGAGTTTCATATTTTTAGAAACAAAATTACCCAGACCTGTGAAGTCTATGCATTGAGTTAACAAATCATATAAATAAATAAATAAATAAATTAGATTGAAATCATTAGGTAGGGAACAGGGCTAAACTGTATTTGAGACATTTTTAAGATAGCAATTAACATGATTTCCAATCCAGATAAACTTTATACGCGAAACAAAATTCAAGAATAGGCATAGCTTTATTTTTTTTCCTAGCTGAGATGTTAGATGTTGCCTTTTTTGAAATAAATAAAGGTTTACTTGCTTATTTAGAAATAAGCAAATATATTCACACTGTATTTGTGAAAGAGACGTTTGGAAGAATTTCTATCATGAATGACAATTCTAGAGTTATGAAGGAACTGAAAATGTAAAGCTGTGTGATACAAATAATGATTTTATCTGAACGAGCAGAACTATTTATTTAATCCGTAATCTAATAGTGATATCTGAGTGAAGGAGGAGGCATTATTTTGAAACTGATAAAATGTGGCATTTTTTTTGAAGTAATCAAATGGAATAGACAGCACTTTTTTCTGAGAAATAGAAAATATGGGCCATTTTCTACTAACTGCCAGAATTCAAAAGCAGCTTTTGCATTTGATTAGATTTTCTTTTGTGTGGTGTAGTTAGGCTTTACAGGGAAAAAAAAATACCACAAAGCCCTCTTCTAAAATGTAGGTGCTCAGTATCATATGAACTGTGGAATTTGTTATGTAATTATAGAATTATGTCCCACCTAATAAAAGCAGAACATAAAAAAGGTGTTTGATTTTATTCTGCATCATTTTTGGAATGGTTGGATTTTTTAAAGAAATAAGTTGGTTTCTATGAATATTGGTGTGAAATCAGATACGTTTTTCTACGTAAGTTTCTAGAAAGCTTTACAGTAGTGTGCCCTAAGAGAGACTTTTTCCTTATTCATGAAATTGTCAGGAATCACATTTTATTTATAGAACATTCCTAAGAAGCACATTCTTTTTGAAATGTGACAAGCAGCATGACATATGTCTTTACACACAGAAGGAAGACACTACATGCCCAGCAGATGGAACATTGGATTTAAGTTGTGAATCTGAGTTGGACAGCACTGAAATGGCTGAGACTAACAATAGCAATGGGGAAGAAAATGGAGGTAAAATATTATTTCTATTGTTTTTATCCCTTGATCTTAATGCAGTGTTTATGTGCTGAAGAAATGATATATTTTTATTTTAAATTATTTGTCATGCTTTGCAAATACATGTAAGTATTTTCTGGCTCTGGTAAGGCCTATTTTTTAAAAAATGTAAAAGATCCAGTTCTCATTTCAGATCTCATTAATGGATTTGGAAATCTTGATATTTAAAGAATTGAATTGTTACATTTCATGCACCAGATGCAATGGTATGTTATTCGTTTGAAGTTCTTTACATCAGATGGCTCATGGATAAGAATTTTGGATTTTACAGTTTCCAGGGTTGTAAAAAGAACTGGAATTTGCAGAAAATGTTTTTTAATTATTAAAGTTAAGTACTTTAAAATAGCATGCAGAATTGCACTATTTATATTAGGCATTCTTCCAAAAAATGAAATTTGGTAGATTTCTTCTCATCTGTTTTCAATATTTTACAACGTCATTAATTTGTAGACTGCTTTTCCACCTATATTAGCCTAAGCTGAAATTGATGCTGCATAATTTTACCCTCTTAATATGTTAGTATATCTTTGTAAAATATTGCAATATGTAACTATAATTTAGTGAAACAATAATTTAAACAGTTTGCTTTTCCTGTGAGAAGAATGTTTTTAGTTTTGTTAAGTAGTAAATGGTGCGTCCTTTATTTACTGTTTATCATATTTATCATGGAAATTTTAGGGACAAAATAATGCTGACTAGAAACGGAAACTTTGAACATACTTTAAAAATAGCAGCTATGCCTAGTAGATTAGATGCCTAAGTGTTTGTGCATGTGTAAACAGATGTTTGAAAATGCTATTAACTTCTTAATCTTTCAATATATTGTATTATTTTCAAAGACCAAGTTACATGTACAGGCTTAAAGGGTTTTAAATACTTATCAATTAGAATAATTTGACAAGTAATAGTTAAAGTCTAACAACAAAATTATTTTCAATTCTTGAAGGCCTTTCTATATATGTAGTCCATACTGTTGTTAAAAGTGAGGATAAATCTTTTTCCCTGCAATAAATCTGTATATCATATTTGTGGTTAACTTGTTCCTTAAATATCTAGAAAATCTTTCTTTTCTGCTGAGAACAATACAATAAAGCAATGATTTTTCAAATGTTCTATCTTTAGGGAATTCTTTTTGTTCTCCTACATAACATAACATAACATAACATCAGAGTTGGAAGGGACCTTGGAGGCCTTCTAGTCCAACCCCCTGCCCAGGCAGGAAACCCTACACCATCTCAGTCAGATGGTTATCCAACATTTTCTTAAAAATTTCCAGTGTTGGAGCATTCACAACTTCTGAAGGCAAGTCGTTCCACTTATTAATTGTTCTAACTGTCAGGAAATTTCTCCTTAGTTCTAAGTTGCTTCTTTCCTTGATCAGTTTCCACCCATTGCTTCTTGTTCTACCCTCAGGTGCTCTGGAGAACAGCCCAACTCCCACTTCTCTGTGGCAGCCCCTGAGATATTGGAACACTGCTATCATGTCTCCCTAGTCCTTCTTTTGTTAAACTAGACATACCCAGTTCCTGCAACCGTTCTTCATATGTTTTATCCTCCAGTCCCTAATCATCTTTGTTGCTCTTCTCTGCACTCTTTCTAGAGTCTCAACATCTTTTTACATCGTGGCGACCAAAACTGGATGCAATATTCCAAGTGTGGCCTTACCAAGGCATTATAAAGTGGTACTAGCACTTCACGTGATCTTGATTCTATCCTCTGTTTATGCAGCCCAGAACTGTGTTGGCTTTTTAACAGCTGCTGCACACTGCTGGCTCATATCTAGATGGTTATCCACTAGGACTCCAAGATCCCTCTCACAGGTACTACTATTGAGCAAGGTACCACATATACGGTACTGGTGCATTTTGTTTTTGGCCTAAATGTAGAACCTTACTTTTTCACTGTTGAATTTCATTTTGTTAGATAGCGCCCAATGTTCAAGTCTGTCAAGATCTTTCTGTAACTTGAGCCTATCTTCTGGAGTGTTGGCTATTCCTGCCAGCTTGGTGTCATCTGCAAATTTGATGAGTTCCCCATCTATCCCTCGTCCAAGTCATTGATGAAGATGTTGAAGAGTACTGGGCCTAAAACAGAGCCTTGGGGTACTCCACTGCATACTTCCTCCATGTGGATGTAGTTCCGTTGAGGACTACACGTTGAGTGCGGTTGGTCAGCCAGTTACGAATCCATCTGGTGGTGGTGCTGTCTAACCCACATTTTTCTACTTTATCTAGTAGTAGGTTATGGTCTACTTTATCAAATGCTTTACTGAAGTCCAAGTAAATTATATCAACAGCATTCCTCTGGTCTACTAATTTTGTCATTTTGTCAAAGAATGCGATAAGATTAGTCTGGCATGATCTGTTTTGACAAACCCATGTTGGCTTTTGGTTATTACTTTGTTTGCTTCTAGGTGTTCGGTGATTCGTTGCTTGATTATCTTTTCCAGAATCTTCCCCGGTATTGAGGTCAGACTGATAGGTCTGTAGTTTCCTGGATCTGTTTTTTTCCCTTTTTTGAAGATGGGGACTACATCAGCTCTTTTCCAGTCCTCTGGCAGCTCCCTGTGCTCCAGGAACTTTGAAAGATATAGTGCAGTGGTTCTGAGATCACGTCTGCCAGTTCGGTCAGAACCCTGGGGGGTAGTCCATGCGGTCCTGGTCATTTGAACTCGTCTAGGGTAGACAGGTGTTCACTTACCATTTTCTTCCCTATTTTAACTTGTGTTTCTAATCTGTTTTTGTAGTGCTGTTTTTGATAGGTTGGATTGTTTTTTCTTTTTGTCTAAATACAGATAGTCCTCGACTCATGATCACAATTGAGCCCAGAATTTATGTTGCTAAGTGAGACAGTTATTGAGTGAATTTTGTCCCATTTTACAACTTTTCTTGCCACTTTTGTTGAGTGAATCACTGCAGTTGTTAAATTAGTAACAGAAAGTGAATCTCGCTTTCTCGTTGACTTTGCTGATCAGGAGGTTGCAAAACATTGTCATGTGACTCCAGGACACTGCAACTGTCATAAATATGAACCACTGGTCATAAGTGTGAAAAATAGTCATAAGTCACATTTTTCAGTGCGGTGTAACTTCGAACAGTCACTAAATGAACTGTTGTAAGTGGAGGACTACCTCCATATGAACAGAAGTTCTGGGCACTTCAGTTATATTTTAGTCTTAATGTTGCAGGTCCATTTTGTGGATTGTTGGACATGGGACATCTTACAAATTATAAGAGGTATTTCCCAAAAGACTCATTTACAGCACCCAGCATTTCTACTCAGTTCTGGGAAAATCTGTACTCCTGGGCAGATCCAGTTGGTAGTTTTCTGTGTGGGTTGCTCAGTGTTTCAGTTTGGGCAGGCTTGATTCTCAATAACTTTTTGAACAATTCTGCCAAAAGTAACTTTGATCAGCGGGCAATTTGACTAATAGAAGAATCCATCATGAGAAACTGAGTTTTAACTCATCCCCAAAATGGTGCATCTCTTTATCCCAAATCAAGTTGCCTGTCTTTATTCCCTTGCCCCGCCCCGTCACGATCCCCCCTGCTGTTAGAGCAAGACTATGATTACAGGAGCAAAATATAGTCATTATTTTTTCCCATTAAGATATAAGAATAAAATGGGAATGTTGAGTTTAAGATATGAGAAACATGGCTTGTTCAGCCATGCCAGTCCATTGGTCAGTCTTTTTCTCTTGACCTTTCCTATTTTTTATACTCTGTTTGAAAATAACAGGGAATAACTATAATATAACTATGGTGAGGTGTTAAAATTAACTTGTATCTCTTCTAAAAGTATTTTCCCAGTGTTTTTGTGCTTACTTGTAGAAAATGTGTACAAAGAAAGAAAAAGTTGCCTGCAACATTTCATATTCTAATCCTAGTGGATGGATGTCAAAGTGCCCAAAATTGCAGATTTAGTTCTGTGTCCCATGTGAAACTTACAATTCTATAAAAAGTACTCTGTACTTTTGTGTTAGTGGAAGAAAGGATGTTAAAAGAAGAAATAATTTGTCATCAGAATCTTGCCCAGGTATTGAGCTGCCACTATAGTACTCTATATATTCCTGCAACAGATTCGGATTATTGCAGAAGATACCTCAGAATTCCATCATCAACTACCATTGCTGTATGTCAATAATATTTATCAGGAAGGAAAGGACTGTGTGCCCTATTGCTTCCATTAAAAATTATTCAAATTCTCTCTATATATTGCACTTTATATATATAAACTGTAATTGCAGTTTATGTAGCTGTACATGTATACTCACATACATTAACCTACATTGCCTTACACAATGTAAGCCGCCCTGAGTCTTCGGAGAAGGGCGGGATATAAATTCAAATATAAATTCAATAAATGAAAAACTATTCAAATAAATTAACAAATATATATTACACTCAAGTATCTTAACAAATATATTTCACTCACATACATTAACAAATATATTTTCTGTTTTGTTTCTTTTAATATAAATATGTTGTTCTAAATACATACATTTTAATTTCACTTGGGTCACTTGAAGAGTAATTAAGATTTTTTCAACAACTTGCATAAAACAACATATTATTTGTTTAAAGCCACTTTTTGATCAAAGATGCCTTTCTTTTTAATTGTATTATAATTATAATTGTATTATAACTTAACACCATGTGTTGTTTTTTTCTTTCATTTAACAAAAAGGTGTTGCTGCCTGACTAGAGAAAAGCTGTTCTGATTTTGTAGTTTAGGTTCTAGGGAGGTCAGTATGATTTGGATGCTTATTTGATATATGTGTGTTGACAATCCAAGACCATTTATGTCAGTGCCCATATAGTTCTGTGTCACCTTGAGAAAATGTATGGAATTGATAATATAGTTTAACCGGTGGCTTATACTTGTGTTGTTCTTCTAAGAATGCACTTTGGATAATTCAGTTTCTTTAGTATATATAAATAAATACATACATACATACATACATACATACATACATACATACATATATATATTCTGCTTAAAAACAGCAAGATATACTACAACAAAAAGTTAATCTATACCTTGAAACTTCATAATTTCTGTGTTTTAAAATTGTTATAACAATGTAAAATTGATAAAATCAAAAACAAGTGGACAATGGAATGTTTTTAGAGAAAGAAAAGTTCAGGATTTTTCTGCCTAAACAATAATTACAAATTCATTTGAAGCTGACCTCTCCATATTTTCTCTCAGGGTTTCCTGCCCTCCCCCATTTATTGTTCAGGTTTTCTGAGCATCAGAAAAGAGCTAACTGAGACTGATGGACAAAGTGTATTTTTGCTTCTCCTGTTTTCTGGGGATTTTTACTTATCTTTCCTGCCTTTTCTTTTCTCACAAAATAGCCTGGTTCAATAAGAAATAACAGCTGCCCCTACCAATAATTGCTGTTTGAGAACAACAGTTTTATGCTTAGGTTATCACATAAGAAATACTATTGCACAAGTACCCGAGGCATAGGAATGTTTTCTCTAAAGTAATTAAAGTGGTTGGGGTTTATTTTAGCTTAACTCATTTTAAACTTTTAAAGCATTTATGCCAAGAAACAAATTAAACTAATATAACTTTCTTGCTATTTCTGTTCTTTAGTCTTAATATTAAGAAATCATAAAGAGATAGCATGTCACTTTCCTTTTTCTGTTGCTGGGCTTAGACACATTTAGTCAGAAAAAGATCTCATTAAGACCAGTGGTTTCTACTTCTAATTACTTGGAACCAGCAAGTGCAACAACTTTCAATAAGTTATAAATTGTAAACTGAAAATAATAGTACTGAAAGCAGGTATATTTCCTCCTTATGGAATTTTCCACATCTCTGACATGAAAGGTTTTTTATTATGTTTTGATTAATATACAGTTATTTTCTTCAACTATGCATCTTTTTCATGGGTTTTCAGCCTATGGAAATTTTTGAGATTTCCATTTAGCATAATTTCTATCATTCTGCATTAAATGCTAACATATCAAATCAGTGTAGGAAGGAGATACTGAATAATTAGGAAGCATCTAGAGCTGCTAGCCAAAGTTCATTCTTGTTAATAATAATAATAGTTGTTATGGTGGCTGGTTGCACAGTCAGCCAGCTGTTTTGACTGGAGTTTGCATTTTAGTTCACCAAAAATCTTTCCTAAGGCCCTGAAATTTAAACAGATATTGTTGTTGTTGTTGCTGCTGCTCCTGCTGCTGTATTGGGAATAAAACTTTCTGGCCCACAAGGCAAACTTAAAGCTAAGAGCCATGTCTCAACTGTAGCCATTGAGAAGGAGGCTCCCATAGCTATTTCTTCTATGCTGTCACCACTGTAGTTGGCCTGATAACTTCAAAGTATTTCTCCTCTAGCTGAGGGGAGGAGGTTGGTAGTGGAAACAATAGTGATGGTGCTGATTCAGAGACAGCTGACTCAGCAGAGCGAAAGAAGAAGAAGGAGTGGTTCCTCCTTCCCTTCTTTTACATGATTTCTCCACTGCAACTCCTCTTGGGGTCCCCTTATGGCCAGAAGGTCCCAAGTGACCACCTGTTTGTCTTCACTATTAGTACATCCCTAATTAGATTGGTAGTCTAGTTCACTCCTGGGAATTTAAGATTGTATATAAAGCACACACACCAGAGGTGGTATTCAACAGGTTCTGACCAGTTTTGGAGAACCATTAGTGGAAATTTTGAGTAGTTCGGAGAACTGTAAATACGACCTCTGACTGGCCCCATCCCCATCTATTCTCTGCCTCCCAAGTCCCAGCTGATTGGGATGAAATGGGGATTTTGCAGTAACCTTCCCCTATAGTGGGGAGGAAATGGAGATTTTACAGTATCCTTCCCCTGCCAAGCCACCAAGCCATGCCATGCCCACCAAGCCACGCCCACAGAACCGGTAGTAAAAATTTTGAATCCCATCACTGACACATACCCTTCATTGTTTTCCCTGCAAGTAGAACCTTGTGAAATAGACTAAAAAATAATGACTAGTCAACCAGTGAGCTTACATAGCTAAATGAGTTCATTAAGTTGTTTTTTTTTAACCTAATCAATTATTTTACCTATATATCTCCATAACATTTAGACTTACCACTTCATAATGCTTTACACACCTCACTGACTTTGGGAATGTTTTGCATAATATTTGTATCAAATGCTCAAACACAAGGTTTTTTTTAAAAAAATATTAATTTTACATTTTAGGAATAATCAAGGAAAAAGTATCTTCATTTTATCTGTGATACCTACATGAATTAAATAAGGCAGAGGATGTCTTCCATTAGATTGACCATGTAGAGTCAGGTGGCTTTTTAGAAGTTTTAATTGGCAGTTATAATTATGGCTATATGGTGCTAGGTCTTCTTCTGTGTTTCTGCAACTAATTAACATAATGAAAATTACCCACTGTCAAGCTTATGTATAGAAATACTACAAAAATCTGAAGCATTTTCTGTTTCATGTTTTGACATACCTTTTAACAACTTACACTATTGTTAGTTCTTCTAAAGTTTATGATGAGAGTTTTATAATTAATTAGATAATTAAAATCCAGCATATTATTCTTCTCATAGTAACATTTATCAGATTTATATGGCCACCCACGTTATATGATGTGTCTCTGGGCTATATATAAACAAACCAAAATAACCTGGTGCATGATTTGTTGTAATCAAATACTCTGGAAGGTTTTCCTAATGTATTAACATAGATATTAAGGATGATTTCTTACCCTGATAGAGAAACTGCTTTGAATGCTTTTCTTGGGTATGTTATGTGTGTAATGTGCATGTACTGTACTAAGTGAATGCAGGTAAAGGTGTCTGAAGCAGTTCTGATTCCTTTTACAGAATGAGGATAATTGCTTTAACATTTCAAAATGGGGAATCACTTGGGCCAACATGTTTTGCAAAGCCCATTTTTGAAACCTGTTTTTCCAGCCTAAATTCCAGATATGATCTAGTGTAGAATAGTTTACTTGCAACTGCAGTATTTTTCTCTCTATCTTTTACAGATTTACAGATCAGTACCTTAATAAATATAGCTTCTGTGTTAATGCCAGTAGCAAAAATTTATCCTCTGGCTTCACAATCAACATATAGCACTTTCTTGAAACAGTGCTTCCCATTTCTCTGTCAAATTATGGTGGCCACCTGCCATTATATGATATCAGCATTTGTGAGAGCTTCAGATGTCACTTCTTTTTAACAAGCTTTTGAAAATCAGCAGAACTCCATCCCCCAATTTTACACTTTATGAAAGGAATAACAGCTCTAGTTAGAACACTGCTTTAACATGATTTGTAGCTTAAGTCTGTCATCCATTCTCTTCCCCTCTTCTCCAACTGTTGTAATAAGCTAATATTGTACTTTTATCTCACTGTATTTTGTTTATTTTTAAATACATAAATCTTTTATGTAAGTTGAGGAAATTTTAGAGGAGGAACTATACCCCGATTGTAGAAAGCATGTTTCACAAGTCCGAGTTTGCAAATCTAATCTCTGTCATCTCTACTAAAAGCATTACAGGTAACAGGCAATGGGAAAGAACTCTGTTTATGCCCCTAAAAACTTTCTAGGCTAGAGAGTATAGGATTAAGCAACTAGTCCAAATTAAGAAAGTAGATTAAAATTTGATATGGTCATTCATTTATTAGATAATGTGCTGTATGTATAAGGCTCTCACAGTATTGTTTAAAAATACTGTGTAAATGCTAGCTATTAATAACTCAATTTCTCCTTGCATCATGGCATGGCTTTGCTATTGTTTGATATTTCTCACAAGATTTAATAACATTTACATTTAAACTTGATCGTAATTCAGTGTTGGAACTAAAACATTGAATAAAATTAGCTTATGTGCTGTTGTCCCTTTATCTATTTGGACCTGTTAGGTCAAGGGATCTCTCAAGGCTGTTAAATTCTATTATTCTATTAACTTCTGTAACATTTACAGGAGGTGATAAGCATCCTTCTGTTCTGCTTCCTGGACTGGTGGTTCTCTTTATTACATTCAATGTAGCTGCGAACATTATTGCAGACAGTACATTTTCAAATTACAATGAAAGACATTACACAGATGTTAATTTCTAGGTATCAGCATTTCCTGAATTTAGCATGTGTTGGAAGCATGCAATTGAAAACGTATGTTTTGACAACACAGAGCATTACGTGATTTCATTGCCAGTTGTCATGCAGATGCTTTTTGTGGTTGGAAGCCTATACTTTGCCAAGAACAATAGGAGTTCAGACTTATTTAAGCTGATATTTGCAGCTTCCACAAATTCACTTTAAATGTGATTTGAATGGCTATTAGTTTCCTCTTTACCTAGCTGTTTGGTTGTCCTAAATAGCCTTTTAGGTATTCTATACTGTCTGAAATACAATTGCTTTTTTATATGGCAGATCAGCTTGAGATAGATAAGACTAGATAAGTTTTGTGATATTTTAAGATCTCAAAATGAAGTGAAATAAAATGCATAGTTTAATCTCCTGTAGTTTAAGTACTTAATTTTATTTCTGTATTCATAGTTTGTCCTAAGCAAGCACCTGAAGAACTGTCTTCCATTCGGGACTCAAGCCTTACAAATGCACCAATGCAAAGCAAGCTAGTGTCTTCCTTCCAGCAGCATACCAAAAAGGCACTTAAACAGGTAAAGTAACATTTCTTGATTGAGTTTTCATTTGCATATCTAAAGTAATTGAATTGAATCATTTATTTCTACCCAATACTTCACATTTTATACAAAGGATATTGCTGTTTTTTTTTTTACAAAAGATGCCAAATTCCATCCTAATAGGCATCTTACTCAAAATCAAGAGTATTGGATAAAGCAGAAATATGGAAGCTTCAGATTCTGAAAGATGTGTCTTTCAAGTTCCTGGATTTGTGTCTTCCATGTTTTTAGATCCCTGATGTGCTGGACATATTTCCAAGGCATGCTAAAATGCCATCTCACATTCCAGAAAGACTCAATATATATAAAACACTGAGGTGTTTTATATATCTATATTTATTTATATCTATATATATATCTAATCTTTATCTGTCTGTCTATCTATCTGATAGACAGAGAGACATAGACATAGATATACAAATACAAAACACCTCAGTGCCTTTGTTTGATATATGCAAGAATCTGACGGCTATGTAGCCAAATCTGTGATTCTTCAGGTATCATATTAATTTCAATTATACAGTACTGGTTAGGGAAAACTCATCCTGGCTTGTTTCCGATTCTGAAGTAGGAGCTGGGGAAAAATAATGCTTTCCTCTCCCATGGGTTAGCATGGGACAAAGATAAATACCTAATGGTACCTACCGTTTCCATTACCATAGAGGAAGGGATGTATTTTTATCAGAACAATGTATGATTTGCAGGAAACTATAGTTAGGAGGTGAAGCATGCCACATTTCAGTGCTAAGGGCTTTCAAGTTATACAATCTTTTAGCTGAACAGTTGTTTGCTCAGACCACTTCTGTAGCATCCGCAAATCTTACAGTAATTCTTTGCCACTGACATTTGAATAATCACAGCCTTCATTCTCTCCCATATCTATCTTGACATTGCTATTATAGGACAAAATAACAGCACTCATAGTAACACTATGATTCATAATCTGCTCATCTTTCAGTGTGATATATGCCATTATTTGTCAGCAATGCCAATTCCTTTTAAAAGAAGAGTTGAATATAAATTTGGCATCAGAAATGTCACTATCCAGAAACAATAGGAAGATATTTCAGTTAAGTAGGACACTCTGTCACTAACTTCAAGGTGGCAGTCTTTGGAGAAAGGAATTTTAGAAACTGGTTTCTTTGTGAAACAGCTGAGATACAATTCATTGGGAGTTTTAATACTATTATAGTTTAATACCATAACTTTAAGGAGAGGATTAGGTTTCCTATATCACTGCATTAATTAGCACATTAATAAATGATGGTCTGTGTCAGATGTAAGAACTGTTCTGTCAATGGCCTGTATCTAAAATGTAGTTTTCACCCACCGTGCCTTTTATATTTCCATCTGATGTATCTCTTTATAATTTCCCACTCCAGTGCTCCATCATGGGAAATGTGTGTGTGTGTGAATGTGAATGTAAATGCATGTGTATATAAATATTATGTGCATCTGAAGAACGCAGTTTAAAAGAACTTCTTACATACTAATTATATTGCTCTTCAAAGTTCCATAAGGCATTAATGTGGTTTTGTATTCCTTTGGAAAGGAAATAGAAGTGGAATAATTCAGAGTTTCACAGCGAAACTAAATATGGGTAAATATTTCTATAGGAAATACTGAGTCTAGCAGCAAGGTGAAATAAGCAAATATCAACTGAGGGCAAAATCCATAAATACCACTACAGTTGTCTTGATAGCATAAAATATTCAAGAAAGAAATGCAAATACATGTACACTTATCCTGCAATACTAAGCAAGCAGTGAAACTTCCTTTTAAAAAGATTATCAGTCTCAGTTGATGTGTTTACCTTAAGGAGGGACTCTTCTATTCTCCCTTCTTTTCCTTTTATGCTCTAGGTATTCATTACCACCAGATGCAGTCAGCTGGATTTGATTTAACTCCAAACAGTGGATCCTATCTGTTAGGTGAATGAACTTTAAGCAGCAATTTTTGTTCAGAAAATTGCTGTTGGGAGTCAGTGTTGCTACTGTATATCTACTCTTCAGACCTTCTATTGCCTTTATGTACTTACAATGTGCTTCTGTACTACTACAAACAGCCCACAGTGCTTCTGAATACACAGAGATGTTAAGCAATTATATGTGACACATACCACCTATATTAACTTACTGGATCTATTTTGCTATACTGGGAGGTGAACCTTTAACATGTTCTGGGAATAAACTGCTTACACTGTAGAGTGCCAAAAGCAGCATGGACTTGATTAAGGATTGGGGGGGGGGGAAGAGGCTCTTTGTTGATTCCCAAACTCTTCTCATGCATTGTTCAGTATGTTAGCAAAAGAATGAAACTTTGAATATTTGCTGTAATTATATTTCAATTTATTTTTTAAAATCAGTGCTAGATACAGATGAATGTAATGGAAGATTATGTGATTCAGACTTTATTAGTTTTTTTGACAATCATTTTCACTGAGAATGATGTGAAAACGATATCATTAGACTCAACCATTCCACATTTGTGATTTATCCCTGCTTCTATATCATCCAGCCATCACTGAGACAATGTGAATTATTTTGGCACAAGTATAGTTTGGATGACCTTCAAAGTTGCTATCCCACCGTGCCTTTCATGGGATCTCCTGTTGAACCAAAATTCAAGAACTTTCTTGTCCATAAAAATCTTTATCAAGCCATGGTTGTTGCCATTAGTGTCTCAAGTAATCATCCTGATCTCCTTGGTAAAAAGTTAGGATTCATATATCTAAAGGTTATTCCTCTGGCCTGACCAGAAGTTAGTACAGTTGAACCAATAAGGAAATGACCAACTGCAGCAGTTCCTGAACTAATTCCTGCAGGGAATTCCAGGAATTTGAGGATTTTTTTTTTAGCTTTAATTTCCAGCCACATTTAATGGGGAATTGCTGTGGGCATATTGAATGGTTTGCTTCTGAGTTTTGGAAGTCTCCAGAGGCCAAACAACAGGGTTTGGGGGCCATCTGTCTGGTGCAAGTGGCCCATCACTATCTTACTGAAAGATACTGAGTCAGACTATTGGTCCATCTAGTTCAGCGTTGTCTGCAATGAATGGCAGAGGCTATCCAGGACTTCAAGTCGGAATCCTTCTGAAGATACCATGTAGGTCTTCTCTTGAGGTACAGCTATGCAGACAAGGCTGAGACACAATTAAAGAGTTGTGAGCTGGACTTCAGCCTGACTGATGTAGACAGTGATGAGGGAAGCACTGCTCAGGTAAGTGTATCTGAGTTATTCAACATTTATATTCTTTTTTCATTGTAGCTATTCTCCTTGATAAAATCATTTCCAGCATGTCTCAGTGAATTTTGACAAAAGGGTTCATCGTTATGTATTGTCATTTCTCATAGACATTTTTAGTTTATTTTTTTTTCAGCACTACCAAAAAGCATTGAAGGCATTGGGTCAATTTCATTAACATTGAAGGAAAAATAGTTTTGTTTTTCATAAAGACGTTGCCACTGGAACATATTCTGTGATTTCAAAAAATACATTAAAATTGTATTATATATCAACTTGAAAGGGTCAAAAGTTAGTTCATATAAACCTATCAGCTGAGCATTGGAGATGGACCAGTCTGAATGCAGGCCTTTTTTATAAACTCATTAAACCATGATGAAAATGGGGGAGGGAACATTATACTAGCAAGTATAGTCCCAGTCTGTTATGTAAATAAATTCATGATTTTTTGTAATTTTCCTGATCCTATTCTTTAAATACTACATTTGATTAAGCTGGGGTCAGCCAAAGGCAGCTTGGCAGATGTCAAAACCCAGAAGAAAGCTTTAAAAGAAAGGATCTGATTGTTAGACAGAATTCTCTTTTGTCTATTCCAGACTTGGTGAAAAATCTGTGTGCCAGAGCAGCCTAAGATGGCTTGTCACTTGGCTATATGGTTCTAGACATAACAAAATGTAAAGGATACTTATTCTATGCATATGCTAGTTGGTGGGTGGGGAACTAGCAGGGAAACAACATTTGGTTGCATCTCATGGTTATTAGTTTCATGAAGAAGTGCCTGCTTAAGTTACTGCATAGTTGTATATACATAGTTACTTGTACTGTTGCCAAGAATGACACCATTTAGCAGGAGGTCTGGTTCTTTGTTCACCAGATTACAGCATTTTATTGCTCACCAGGTAACATCGAATACAATACATGGTTGTCTCTTTTTACATGTGTCTTAGGAAACTTCTTCTATAGTAAAAATAATGAGCCAGTGCACAGTAGAGAGCTCTACTAAGGGAAAAGGCAAAGGTTCCTACACACTGTTGTCCTGAAGTGAGAAGATGAAATTGCTAAACAGCATGGCATCCATTGAATACTGTTACATTATTATAACCTATTGTTCACTCCATAAAGAAAGAAAAAGTCACTATCTGTGCAAGTGTGATGTCCATATTTTGAGTCTCAAAGATAGAATTCCATCTATGCAGTACTAGAATGGAATGGATGGAAAATGGGATAGATGGCCGCAGCCTATGGCTAGAAAGGTAATCCCACTTATGATTTGTGACAAAGTACAACTAGTTTATGGCAGAATATACTAAACATGCTATCAGACTGGCCAGAGCTGGTTTCAAAGATTTAAGCACTGTGTAATGTCCTCAGCATCAAGTGGCAGAGAAGCCAATGCCATTCCATTCCTACATCAACAAGGAAGAAAGACATATTTAATATTTAGATGGCATAGAAACAGTAAAAGGAGCAAGAATGGCATGGAGGAAGAGGCAACAGATAATAGAAACCAGATTGTTGTCTTTTTTCTGTTGTAAATACAATATGGATACAATAAAAGTCATTGCTATGGTATATGGTGCTAGCATCAGTTGGAGAAAGGGTATGGAGTTATAGACTGGAATTTAGAGGTGCTTGGGCTGCTTATAGTGTTATCATATATTATATTCCAACTATAAAAGTTTCAATATGATTTACATTGCTTTATCATTGCTATGTAACATTTCTGGAACTATATAACTGATGACCTGACTAACCCTTACAAGGCATCCTCTGTAGTAAGCATTATGGTCCATCATACACTTGAACATTCACATGTTTAATCAGCCATAGATGCAGCCCTCTGGAGCAGGCCCCATCACCAATCTCTCTTGCTTTCCAAATGGACTAGGTCTTTGAGAAGCAATCTCTTGTCCCCTCCTGTGCTCTGGTCAATGGTGGGAGATTAATATGGTAAACACACATACATGGAAAGAGTTCCACACTTATACCCATTCACGTAACTTCTCATAGCCCCATAGCTTTGTTTTCAGGTAACCAAGAACATGCTCACTCTTTGATGTGGAGCAGTGCTGTAGGTATTGCTCAATCAAACTAGTGTTCCAATATTGAGTGTGCAATCTTTGGGCCCTGAAAAGAAAAGAAGGAAAACCAGCTCCTGTCTTCTGGCAAGCAAAGTTGAGCACGGGCATTTTCTCTGACCCAGTGAGCAATTGATTTGCATGTGAGGTATGCAAAAATACTTGGCGGTGTGGCTCAGGCTGTAAGATAGCCTGTTATTAAACACAGCTACCTGCAATTACTGCAGGCTCGAGTCCCACCAGGCCCAAGGTTGACTCAGCTTTCCATCCTTTATGAGGTAGATAAAATGAGGACCCAGATTGTTGGGGGGGCAATAAGTTGACTTTGTATATAAATATACAAATAGAATGAGACTATTGCCTTACACAATGTAAGCCGCCCTGAGTCTTCGGAGAAGGGCGGGATATAAATGTAAAAAAAAAAAAGAATTTAACTTTTAGGGTCTTTTTGCTTGATAATACTCTTGTCATTCTGTGGCCCTCCAGTTCAGGCACCCAAAACTTGAGATTTCCTTCTTGCTTCCTAAACTATCATTTTGATCCAACTGAAGGAACAAGGTCTGATAGTGACTTTCATTTCGTACTAATACTCGCCATACCTTATTTTGCACCTTATGCTCAATCTTTTGGGGCAGTAGAGAGTGGCAGAAATTATGTATCACCATTTATTGACAGTTTATTTATGCATTTATTCATTTATTTGTCAAACTTGAATGCCACCCATCTTGCCAAAGATGTTGAGTGCTGTAAAGCAGAATCAGCTTGAAGAACTTGTTGATCAATACTTTCTAGAAACCTAGTTTTTTCTAATAATGTTGTAAGTAATTTCAACTGTTGCTCTGTACTCCCATTCATAAAATTAACTGGGAGCACCTGAGTCTATAAGAGCTGAGAGCTGTACTCCCAAATTTGGGGTTGAATGAAGAGTCACAGGATAATAAAATAGCTCTTGTAAGCTGCCTGAGCACTTCTTAGTTGTTTGAGGGTTGGCTTGCTAGGTTCTTGAGAGGGGAACGTGAAGTTTCCCAAAGTTTTAGAGCATTTTAGATACTTGAAGGCTACATGGGCTGTGGTTCCACAAATGTACTACTTTGTAGCTGAGTCATGTAACTACTTTCATCATTTTCTCCTTTCAAAAAGGGAGACCCCGGCCTAGTTGAAAGACCAATCTCTTTATGCTGTGTCACCTGCAAAGTAATGGAATCAATCATCAACCAATCCATTACTCTCCACCTAGAAACAAACAACCTACTCTCTAATAAACAATTTGGTTTCAGAAAAAAAATATCCTATAATCTACGACGTCTACACTGCAAAAACATATGGACTACAAATCTTGATCGGGCAAAGCAATAGATGCAATTTACATAGACTTCTGTAAAGCCTTTGATTCAGTAGTACATGACAAACTACTTCTAAAACTAAAATCCTATGGCATCTCTGGACCCCTCCATAATTGGATAACTGCGTTCCTGTCAAACAGACAACAAGTGATCAAAATAGGCAGCGCCCTATCAAATCCTGCACCTGTTAATAGCGGTGTCCTCCAAGGCAGCGTTCTAGGACCAACACTCTTCATATTATACATAAATAAATACTTATACATATAAGTAACTGCGTTCTCTTCGCTGATGATATTAAACTATTTAACACTATCAACAATGCTGCTACCCTTCAAAAAGACCTTGACTTTGTGTCAGAATGGTCAAAAAATTGGCAACTCCAAATCTCAACCAAAAAATACTCTGTCTTACACATTGGCAAAAAGAATCAGAACACAAAATACAAGCTAGGTGGACATGACCTTGTAGATGACCCTCACTCTATCAAGGACCTTGGAGTACTCATATCAAATGATCTAAGTGCCAAAGCCCACTGTAACAACATCACCAAAAAGGCATTAAAAGTTGTAAACCTAATCTTGCATAGCTTCTTCTCTACTAACCAGAGCATACAAAACATTTGCTAGACCAATTCTCGAATACAGCTCATCTGTCTGGAACCCACACTGCATATTGGACATTAATACAACTGAGCGCGTCCAGAAATATTTCACAAAAAGAGTCCTTCACTCCTCTGCTCCAACAAAATACCTTATGCCACCAGACTTGAAATTCTGGGTTTAGAAAATTTAGAACTACGATGCCTTTGGTATGACCTAAGCATACCTCATAAAATCATCTGCTACAATGTCTTTCCTGTCAATTACTACTTCAGCTTCAACCACAACAATTCATGAGCACACAATAGATTCAAACTTAAAGTGAACCGTTCCAATCTCGATTGCAGAAAATATGACTTCAGTAACAGAGTTGTTAATGCCTGGAATGCACTATCGGACTCTGTGGTCTCATCCCAAAATCCCCAAAACTTTAACCTAAGACTGTCTACTGTTGACCTTACCCCATTCCTAAGAGGTCTGTAAGCAGCATGCATAAGAGCACGAGCGTGCCTACCATCCCTGTCATAATGTTCCCTTTAATTGTATTCACTTTATGTATTCAATTCATGCTTATACTTATATATATTATTTAATATTTATTCGACAAAATAAATAAATAAAAATAAATAAATAAATTTTGGCTGACTGGCTGGGGCTCCAAAGTAGAAACAAATTGAAGTTTGTCCTTTTGTTTCTCTGCTGAGGACAGGATTCTTTTTACCACTTCTGTTTTCTTGACTTGGTCTCTGATGAGGTTACTGGAGAGGCTGTGAGGTAACTTTACACTTCTTTACCTTATTATTTCCTCTTTCAACCATCCATCAATTAATGTGTAACACTGGAATAGTTCTTCTAGATTCTCTAAGTCAGAATTAGAACATCAGGAAGAACTCCCCAAAATTGGTTAGTCAAACCATATCATTCCACTTCATATCTCTTGCATAGGATTGAAAATCCAATATGTACTCATGAATGTTGCAGTTGACTTGCTTTAGCCTGTAAATCTTTCCATTTGTTGAGGATTTCTTAGTCTGATCATTAAATGACACTCTAAATCTTTGCATGGAATTCTGGTAATTATCCAGTAAACAAATCTTTGCCTTCAGTGAGCCAATTTGATCACCCCTTTTTTGAGCAGAATTGCAACAAAATTGATCCTGGAGTAACAAAAAAACCTGCTCAGCTGCTATTGACTAAAAGTTTGTCCCAAGGTTATGCTACAAATTTGTTATTTGTACATCCATTTTTTTGTTGTACGTACATTTGTTTCAATAATGCTTCAGCAAATTGTTCTCTGGATATTGAAATACCCTAAGAATCTGATGCCGTCTCTACATTCAAAAGTACAGTTTGATGCCTGATTAGAGAAAGTAGAGGCTTTCAAGACTGATGTAAGTCTTCAAAATATGCAAGTCAGGAAACAAGCATTATAAAAAATATTGGAATTCTACCTTTTCATTGTAGAGTGCAATACAAATAGTTCTCGATTTGTGATGGCAATTGGAATTACTGCATTAAATTGGTATGGTCCTAAAGTGAATCATCATGTAATCAGACCAGATGTTATGTCCATTTTATCATGGATCATGTGATTGTTGGGCAATTCTAGCTTCCTCAATTGACTTTGCTTGTTGGCAGCTGGCTGGGAAAATTGAAAATAACGATCATGTGGGCACAGCATGCTGTAACCTTGATAAATGTGAGCCAGTTGCCAAGTGCCTGAATATGATCCTATGATGATGGGGGTGATGCAACAGTTGTAACTTTGAGGATGGGTTGTATGTCACTTTTTCTGAGACCCTTGTATCTTCAAACCCTCTGTAAATGAATAGTTGTAACTCAAGGACTATCTGTAATAAAATCTTGACAACATGATAGTGTTTTCCTCTGATCTTTTGGTGTAAAAGAAAAACAAGATAGGATAATCTTGAATTTCTTTCTTACCCCTTGGTTTTTCTCAGGGAATAGCTCATGTTTATTTAACAACTTTTACATTCTTTCTTCAGACTTTAGCAATGTAATGAACAAGAACTCTCAGATGTACAAGCTGGAATCAAAAGAGGGGAGCCTTATCCATGGTCATATTCCTAACATCTGATGGAAAATGGAAAAGGCAAGGAAGTTCCAAAAAGGCATATATTTTTGCTTTTTTTTAATTATACAAAGAAGAGTCAATGTGTAGATTATACCAAATTGTGGCTAGCCCTTAAAAACATGAGCTACTTTATCTATTTACTGAAAAGAAATGTAGGTTGAACAAGAAGCCACATAATACGGAGCATCTAAAAGGGTTCAAAATTGGGTATACATAGATCATGCATTGTCACATTTGTTTAACTTTTATGCAAAATATAACATGAGAAAGTTGAAGTAGAAGAAATAGGGGTTGGAATTAAAATTGCTGACATAAACATAAATTACCTAAGATAGACCTATAATAATGCTTTGATAGCTGGAATTGAGGAAGTCGCTTGGTGAAAGTGAAAGAAGAAAGCCCAAAGGTTGGTCATTTTTTTGAAACTAATATTTAGTCAACAGGCAGTACCAACCCAATGGAAAAAGATGTAAAAATAGTTGAAATAATAGATTTTATTTTCTATAGCAGGGGTGTCAAACACAAGGCCTGCAGCCCAGATCCGGGGTGCCTAGATCTGGCCTGTGGGGCTGCCCTGAAAATAGTGAAGGACCAGCCTGCAGTGCCTCTGCCAGCAAAAATGGAACTTGGGAGGGCTGTGTGCAGCCCCTCCAAGATCCATTTTTGCTGGCAGACGTTTGCAGGAAGCCATCGCAGCCGAAAATGGAGCTCAGGAGCCAGTTTTCACTGGCAAAGTGCTCAGGCCACTACAGGCGTCCCTGACACGAGTGATGTTAAGCTGGCCCACCCCCATCCCCAAGGTCAAACACAACCCTGATGTGGCCCTCAAATCAAGTTTGACCCCCTGTTCTATAGTAAAAAAAACTGTATAGGAATACTGATTATATCATAAAATAAAAGTATGTCAGCTAGAGAAGAAAAAATATCACTTTTATAGATAAACTATTAAAGCCCAGAAACATTGCATTTACAACAAAGGAATGTATTGTTAAGATTATGTTTTTCCCAGTTGTATGAGTTAAATTTTCACATACAGCTGTAAAAGGTGGATCATTAGAAAGACCGAACAAGAAAAATGATTCTTTGAAGTTGTAAACTGAAAATAAATGTTGAGAAAGCCTTGGACTGTGAGAAAAAATAGTTCATTTGATTCTAGATGAAATAAAACCACTGCTACTTACTGAACACTTTAAAATGGGACTAAACCTTAAATGTTTTGGACACATAATACAAAGAGTCACAGGAGAAATTTCTTGTTTAGAATTTAGATTTTTTTTTTATTTTTATTGGCCAAGTGTGATTGGACACACAAGGAATTTGTCTTGGTGCATATGCTCTCAGTGTACATAAAAGAAAAGATACGTTCATCAAGGTACAACATTTACAACACAATTGATGGTCAATATATCAATATAAATCATAAGGATTGCCAGCAACAAGTTATAGTCATACAGTCATAAATGGAAAGAGATTGGTGATGGGAACTATGAGAAGATTAATAGCAGTGCAGATTCAGTAAATAGTTTGACAGTGTTGATGGAATTATTTGTTTAGCAGAGTGATGGTCTTCGGGAAAAAACTGTTCTTGTGTCTAGTTGTTCTGGTGTGCAATGCTCTATAGCGTCGTTTTGAGGGTAGGAGTTGAAACAGTTTATGTCCAGGATGCGAAGGGTCTGCAAATATTTTCACGGCCCTCTTCTTGATTCGTGCAGTATACAGGTCCTCAATGAAGGCAGGTTGGTAGCAATTATTTTTTCTGCAGTTCTAATTATCCTCTGAAGTCTGTGTTTTTCTTGCTGGGTTGCAGAACCGAACCAGACAGTTATAGAGGTGCAAATGACAGACTCAATAATTCCTTTGTAGAACTGTATCAGCAGCTCCTTGGGCAGTTTGAGCTTACTGAGTTGGCGCAGAAAGAACATTCTTTGTTGTCCTTTTTTAATGATGTTTTTGATGTTAGCTGTCCATTTTAGATCTTGCGATATGATAGAACGATATGATAGAACCTAGAAATTTGAAGGTTTCTACTGTTGATACTGTGTTGTCTAGTATTGTGAGAGGTGGAAGTATGGAAGGGTTTCTCCTAAAGTCTACCACCATTTCTACGGTTTTGAGTGTGTTCAGTTCCAGATTGTTTTGGTTGCACCACAAGGCTAGTCTTTCGACTAGCTCAGAAAATTCAAAGATTATCAAAAAAGTGGCTAAAGTAGACTACGTGGCTGATGACGCACAAGCTTACTAGGTTCAAATAAATAATTCCTGTTGAAACAATATTCATCAGGTTCTGAAGAATCAGAAGCAAATAAAAAACAATACCTAGAGGGCCTTGGATGTGCCAAGCCAATATCTTCTTTACAATGGTAGAATGGAATGAAATCTCCCTAAATAACAAGGTGTCAACTTGCAAAGCTTCACACAAGGGCCACCTTGTAATTTTGATTCACAATGTGGTTATTGCAAAATATATCTTTGTCTAATGTCTCAACTGAAAATGCTCAAAAGGCCAAAAGGCTGGTTGCATTTTAGTGTCTGGACTGATGCTGAATTAAGATCCTAGCAATATGTATAATTGTAAATAATCCGGTCTATTTCCATCTTTCCAGAAAAACTGGTATGTGACCAAATGTTGCTTCAGCAAATATGTTAACAAAAGAAAAACTGGATGAGAGTTCTCTGATGTTCTACACAACTTGTTGACAACACTGGTTTTAGAAAAATGCTGTTTTGATTCTAAATTTGTTTTATTGTTGAAATAACAAACAGCAGTGCCATTAAAAGCAGCAGGGTGCAGGGTGCTTCCTAGTTAGCTTGTTTGCTTTTGTGCTGTGATAGAAGAGAGATAATATTTCCCCACAGGAGATTTTTCAATTGACCACATTAACATCTTAATATATTTTTTTTTCTAAAAAGAAATGCTTATCCTCTTTTTAAAAAAAGAAAAGAAGCAATTGAAAATGTGAAAGTTGATATATTTTCTGCCTTTCCTGTTCTCATCAGCGTTAGCAAGATTTCTTTCATAAGCCTCTATGATTACACACACACTTTTTCTGTTTCTGGAAATTAAATAACAAAGAGAAACCTGTAACTGTTAACAGGCTTTTTGTTGTTAACCAATTAAGAAAGTGAATGTAGATCTTTAAGTGCCTGTAATTTCTCAGTTGTTTTGATACATGTTTACAGAATAATAAGAGCACTATTAATTTTATTAATTTTTTTTCTAAAAAGAAATGCTTATCCTCTTTTTAAAAAAAGAAAAGAAGCAATTGAAAATGTGAAAGTTGATATATTTTCTGCCTTTCCTGTTCTCATCAGCGTTAGCAAGATTTCTTTCATAAGCCTCTATGATTACACACACACTTTTTCTGTTTCTGGAAATTAAATAACAAAGAGAAACCTGTAACTGTTAACAGGCTTTTTGTTGTTAACCAATTAAGAAAGTGAATGTAGATCTTTAAGTGCCTGTAATTTCTCAGTTGTTTTGATACATGTTTACAGAATAATAAGAGCACTATTAATTTTAAACAAGTGGAATTAGCAAAAACAGTAAACCTCAGAGCCATTTTTTGATAATGGGGAAATATGGTACAGGTAGTCCTTGATAAGATTAGCTCGTTTAGTGATTGTTGGTAGTTATAGCGGCACTGAAAAAGGTGATTTATGACCATTTTTCACACTTACAACTCTTGCAGCATCCCCATGTCATGTGATCAACATTTGGATTTGGCAACAGGTTCATATTTATAATGGTTCTGCAGTGTCCCAGGGGTCATGTATCACCTTTTGCAACCTCCTGACAAGCAAAGTTAATGGGGAAGCCAGATTCACTTAATAACTATGTTACTAATGTTGGAAGAAATATCCATCTGGGTTCAGTTCCAAGTGGGGACAAAGACACTGGAAACATGGAGGCTGCTTGGAAAGATGGTTTAATGGTGGTCAGAATCACATGGCTTGAGTTCCTGAACAGAAAAAGGCTGAGATCCTGTGTGCTCCCTGGCTTTATGCTTTTTCTGAGCTTTGAACTTTCTGGGGCACAGGAAGCGTACCCTGATTGGCTGTCAGGCTCCCAGGGGGTGGGGGTCTTAGCTAGCCTTGCTGGCTGATGTAATCTTCCCAGGTGCCATGTGGTGAGTTTCAGTTGCTAAATGGGTTCTATTATGATGCAGATGATGATGGCCCATTGAGAAAGGTGGGGAGAATGAGTGAGCTTAGCTGAAGCTTTAATGGCCCATTGACAAAGGTGGGGGGGGGAGTCAGGAAGCTGCTTTGTCTTTAAAACATGTTTCTCCATTTCTCATCCAGGGAAATATATTCTGCCTTTTTAAATATTTTCTAAAATATTTCATTCTTCTAGGAGGGGGGTGGGTGCTTGATTCACTTAACAACTGTGGCAAGAAAGGTTATAAAATGAGGCAAAACTCACTTAACTGTCTCACTTAGCAACATAAATTTTGGGCTCAATTGTGGCTTTAAGTCAAGGGCTACCTGTATTAACAACTTTTGACTAATCTTCTATAGCTTGATACTTCTCAGATGTGTTAAGACTAGTACACACAGATTTGTAATAATATTTCAATAGGAATTCTGGAGTTATAATACCAAAATATCTGAAAAGACACTGGATGGGGAAGCTTTGCTTAGCACTGTTTATTTCAAGGATCTCAAACCTCGGTCCCTTTAAGACTTGTGGACTTCACTCCCAGAGTTCCTCTGGGAGTTGAAGTCCACAAGTCTTAAAGGAACCAAAATTGGAGACCCCTGGTTTATTTCATAGATTAAAAGTGTGCAGATTAAAAAAAAAACCATTGCACTATAATATTGCACAAAGCAATGAACGTATAATAAAGCAAATTTCTTCTTACAATGAAGTGACAGGTTAGAGCAGTGGTAGTCAACCTGGTCCCTACCGCCCACTAGTGGGCGTTCCAGCTTTCATGGTGGGCGGTAGGGGTTTTGTCCGATACTAAAGCACTTTCCTTTTTTTAATTTAATTGACTTTTTAAAAAAATTTCATAGCATTATTTAAAAGCATTTTCATTAGGTTTTCATAAAATTCCCCGTGACAATTTAAATTCTGAAAATATACTATTTGTATCACCCGCGCATAAGTTTAGTTCACGTTACATAAGTGAAACTAAATGGTGCTATAGTATGACCGCAAACAAAAGAGCCTCGTCCCAGAATAGCTCGCGCATCTCCCCCCACACCACCCAGTTGTAACAGACAAGCAGAGCTGGTAGCCGGCGCCCCCCCCAACCCAATCCAAAATGCGCAAGAGGCATGCTCAGACGACGATACATGGCACATTACTGTAGAACCGGTGGGTGGTTAGAAAATTTTACTACTAACAGAGATACAAAAGTGGGTGGTAGGTATAAAAAGATTGACTACCCCTGGGTTAGAGGAAAGCTATAAGCTAAATTGGACTTTTAAACTAACTGTGATTAAAATATAATTCTCCATTGCAGTTAGGAAATAATGCCGTTCCAATTCTATCTCCATCGCCAATGGTCTTCCTAGGATTCTGGGAAACTGGCTTGTATGGCTAATAACTATGCTGCTTTTTTCCATGTCTTAAAGCCTAGGGCCATAAATGTGGGTTGTAGTGGCAGTGGTATTGCCTTAATGTTTAGCAGTGGCAATTGCAACACACTTAGGGACTATAGTATGGGCTCCCCCATTTCCCCTTTTTTATGCAAGTTATTTGACATTGCCTTTATGGTAAAGGGGGGAAAGCTGGAAAGGCTCCTGCAGCACAAAATGAAAACAAATAGAGATGTGCAATATCAATCAAGGCAAGACAAGTGCGGGTAGAAAAATTATGGTATAATCATTTGTATTGATGAAATGTGTGTTGAATTCTATGTAATGGGCTTAGGATAAAAATAGCAACTGGAAAGAACATACTTCTCTTCAATTGACATTGAATGTTTTTCTATCCAGCACATGTTAGATCTTTCAGTATAAATTATCAACAAATGATTCCTTACCATCTTATTTTATTGGAATCTGAGCTTGTATACAAGAGAAATGTTAAGCAGCGTATTTAAGGATGCAGATGCTTTAGTGATTTTGTAGGTCAGCATGTTTTATTACTCTCTGTCAAATAAATTGGCTGCAGCCTTGAAGACATATTCTGCTTTTATACTTAGTACTTTGATTCTTTGCTACATCAAACATTGTAGAAAGTTTTAAGAGAGAACTGATAGTTAATGGTTTTCAGACCGAAATTAATGTTGCTAATCAGATTCCAGATATGAAAAGAATTGCTTTTGACAGTTAAGCATTAGAATTGTTTACATTTGGTTTTTATGAGAATATTGGCTTTCCTATCTATCTGGTAGAGATTATACAGGATTTTTAAATTACTTTTTGTTTTGTACGTGTGATTTATATTGTAACATTTTTCTGACAGTGATTTTAAGAATGTAGGTTTCTTATTTATAGATTGCTGTGCATGACAAATGTAATGTATTGTTGCAGACTACGTAATGTAATTAATGATACATTAGGAAGACTAGACTGTTTCTAGATTATTTATATGCCAATTAGTTTATATTTCATTTAATTATGTGTCATTTTTGATATAGTAAATGTCATGAAAAAGAGGTGGTTGACCTGTATTTATGCTAAAATGTCAGCATAGTTTTTATCATCTACTATCTGTGTTTTAAATTATATGAGTTGGATTAAAAATACTCTTAATAATCAACTTTATAGCTAGGAAACTCTTACTTCTTTCATAATTAAAGTTACTAATAAGGACTTAAAGATATTTAATAGGAAAGTTAAGTCTGGACTGCTCTCGTTTTTGAGAATGTTTAAGTTACAGTTAATAACTGTAAAAGGTGTCTAATTATTTTATCTTAAATTATTGGGTTATAATCTATGTCACATCTATAATTGTCCCTGTTATATCGGAGGATTAAGGGCTTTTACCCGTATTTTTTTGATGATTGATATCAATTTGTTTTATGATTACAGATCTATCTTGTTTCAGCTACTTGTTCCATGATTACAGACCTATGTGTACTTTTGCATTTTACTTCAGATGTTTTAGATAATAGCCCCCATTACCCCCACTGTTGGCCAGATTGATTGAGATTTATTTTGGTCCAAAACTTCTGGAAATCACCAGATTGCCTGTATCAGCCTTATCTTCACTATCTATGAACACAGTTTGCTAAGACTCAGTTAGTCACGCATAGTGATTCACCAGAACTTTGATTATCATCTAAATTTGCTTCTGGTCAGAGATGGGGGGGAAAATAATTTTGATGTCCATTTTCTTTCATATTTATTAAAATCAGTAGTTCAATAAGTTGGTGAGTCAAAATTATGAAAATTCAATCCTGATTTCCATAACTGTCATACAAAGCTTGTAAATTACTTTTCGGTTAGTGTATGTTCCTTACAAAGGTACATTTTGCACTTTTTGTGGCTACTAAGATTCCCATCCCTTGCACCATTCCAATGCATACAATGATATACTGCAATGCGTACAATTCCCATACTATGACCTGTGCATATTTAGTGTTTCTACTGATGCCAAACCTTTCAAGTTAGGCCAGGTCAGGAAACAAACATCATAAGGAGCTCTGTTTTATTGTTGCAGATTGTAATAACAGAATCCTGAAAGTTTGGCAAGTTTTCTTTCTGTCCTTGTTTTATACTAGACAGGATCAAAATAGACTATCTTGAGTTTCTTTCTCACTCTCTTTTCTTTCCCAAGATGAAGGTGATAGTTATTTAACTCTTCTGTTCCTTCTTCAAATTTATTTTGATATTCATCTATAACAACATCTTAGTACCTCTTTTGTGAAAGTGATTCCAGACTATCTTGGGGTTTTTCTTTTTCTTCATTTATACTAGCTGCATCCCATGTGATTATATTAATTTCACCACCTATATTCTTCCTCCTCCACCAACATCTGCATTATGCCTGCCTCCATCATTTTTCTGAAATTTGTTGAGGACGTTAGTCTGCTGTTATTAGATTACAACTGTTTTAGATGTTACCTTATATGTGTGTCTTGGCTGTCATAGTGCCTCTGAGTAGTCACTATGTGGAATGGCTTTATTAACTTGTCCTTCATTTTCCTGTGGTTGATGTTTACTTGCTTAAGTTCCACAATCCAAACAATATGCTATCTTTTCATATGAGGAAGGAGCTAGGCACAGTATGATATCATTGAGCAGTCAGCAGCAGACATAGCAGGTGAGGTTTGGATGTAAAACCTTTTTAGGTAGATAGGACAATCTGTGCTTTGTACATTGCCATCTTACACCAGAAATGGAAGGAACCAATTCACCTAAATTGTGCCATGGTACTACTTCATGAGGTTTTGTAAGGCATATCTGTCTAAATAAGCCATAAAAATTGTTTCTGCCACTTCTGTTGTTGAATAAACAGTACTTTTAGAAATTTAATTTATATACAACAATACAGTTGCAATGTTTTAAATTTGGAAACAAATGTTGACAGAAATAGTTATACAACTATTGCTTACAAATCAAAGATAGTGATTTTCATTGTCTGTACATCTTTGTTTAGATTTTTTTATATACTGTGCTATGTCCTTTCAGGGCCATGAATATTGATATTTATTGAGAGCATAACCCCTAACTGAATTAGTTGCTTAATCAACTAAACATTTAATTGCAGATGAAATTTGCTTTCCAGTTAATCAGTGGAACATATTGCTAGACTGGCTCTATAGAGATGCTACCAAATTTAATGATAAAGAAATGTAAAACAAGGCATTTCAGTTTGGATACATGCATTTTCACTTCAATAACAATTATAGGCTAGTAAACTTCACAGAGCTGAGCTAAAATCAGTATTAATATGCCTTGCAACCAGATTTATCATAATATTGATGGGAATTGAACATTCATATTAAAACTGTTTATTATTGTAACTGAAATATCCTATATTTTAAGTTTCCAAACTGATGGAAGCAAATATTAAAGCTGTATTTTCTTCCATTAATAGGTAGGGTTTTTTTGTCCAATGAATTTTAAATATTGTCGTGCAGTTAAAGAGGAGCTATTTGCTTTTAGTTTATTAAAATTATGATTATATTTTGACAAACATGCATAAGTATGTAACTCTGGTTGATTTAAGGCAATAAATCAATTTAAATTATTTTGTTGGTTGACAGCCATTTTTTAAAATTCCCCTTTATTATTTATGCCCCTCTGATAAATTCTGCATTGAAATATCTATTAAATGTCCAGTTGTTGCTTTTTTATTGTTCTTCCTGGGACAGAATTTGTGCTCTAAAATATTATTATCCAGAGAAATAGGAAGCAATTGTTTTTAATTATTTTGCCTTTGAAGTGTTGTGTGCAAAGCATTGTCATTTAAATAGACTACAGCTGTATTGCAATTACAGAATTAAGCTCACAAGTCATTAGTCGTTTATGCTCGTAAGGAGACAAAGGATATTAATTCATGCTAAGCATGATCTCCTTTGGTAAAAATTTAGTGGTCTTTTTAATGCACACACAAATCAAAGATAAGAGTGTAAAATGAGGATTACAAGCAGGTACCAGATAATCAGAAGTGAGCCGATTTGTTATAACTTGTTCAGTTTAAATATTTGTGCTTGTAAATTGTTTAACAGGCAGATTCTCCCATTCATGTTCCCTAATCTTCCAATTTATTTTATTGTATAAAATATCCTGGCAGCTATTCAGTTCCTATTCATATTTTGTATTGCATTATCCTCCCTGTTGCTGATACAGTTACAAAAAAAACATGCACACAAACAAACACACACACAAACCCCCTCCCATTTGTAGATATTTATTCTTTTATGATTTTCTCCCACATTTACCATGTTCGTGTTTTGAAGGTTAATGCCCAAAGTCAAGCAGACAGAAGCCAAGTGCTGCAAGGTTTTCCAAGATTAGGACCGATCCCTTTCGCAGAAATAAATGATTCCTGCCATGTGCAGTGATTTTGTGCAGCGCTACTCACGGCTGAGTGAGTGCATCAATACTGTAGCCCTTACATGCTGTACATACTGATGACACTGTGTTAACTTGATTGACTGAGCAGTGTACGGGAGAAGATGCACCTGCAAGAGATGTACAGACATGCAGTTTTAGTCTGGTTTTGAAATATTTATTTTTAGATTTGTTTTACTTGAAAATATCAGTTTTAAATTCCATGGGTTCTCATGTTTCTGCTGCTAAGGTAGAGCAAACAGTTATGAATGCTTCTTTGTTGTCAACATTGTTCTGGATTTTAAAGGTGCATCTTCTTTATGCTTAAATTAAAATATAGGGAGATTGAATGAGAGAGAAAGATGAAATAGAAGAGTGGTAAATTTGCAGCTAGTTGGATATTATTATCTTAAGGAGCTTAGCTGAATGAAAGGGGAATGTTTTGTGTAATTCACTTGTGAGCAGCATTTTGTGTTATATTTTTCTGTTTTGTTTTGTTCTTTGTAGGCTTTGAGACAGCAGCAGAAAAGAAGAAATGGAGTCTCAATGATGGTAAACAAGACTGTTCCTCGTGTTGTTTTGACACCATTAAAGGTGTCTGATGAGCAGTCGGATTCACCTTCAGGTAAATAGCTACAGACTGACTGCAACAACAGTTTCTAGTCAAAGAGCCCTCCCGATGAGGTGAGAGCTATCGTGCACAAATTTAGGATGTTGAAAAATTATGATGGTGTTCCCACAAGATGGATTCTGTTTTATTTTTTAAACCAATTTTATTAATTCCAAGAAGGAAGATTTTAATTTCAGTGCTAGGAAAGAGGGGAGGGGAGGATCATGAGAGAAAGACTGTGTCTTTAAAAAAAAATTAAAATTACAACAGCTGCTTTAAAGGAATGCAAAGTAGTCTTTTTGGATGCTGATTCTTAATGGGAGAGCTACGTTTTGGCATTCCGTGCCATCAGGGAGCCAAATAAATAACCATCACAACTCCTCTGGGAGTGCGAATTACTCTCATACTCCTGTCTTGCAATAACAGTTGTCCTTTTAATAAGATTTTGTGTTCTGGCACCATCTTAATCACCACAGTGCAACCCTGACCTTTACTTTTGGCTGTTACATGCTTCACTGTGAATGAATCGTGCAGAGATCTGTGTCACTTTTTATTGTAGGTTGGGTTTTCCCCCCACCTCAGACGTGGGAGAAAATTAACTTACCAAGGGGAGGGTTTCCCATTCTTCCTTTTATTTCTTTGTTCCGTTATAAAGGTAGCGTTATTATTTTTAAAGATGCCTCTGCTATCAGAGAAGAAGCTTATTTATATTGGATTAGCAAACATCGTTATTGACTGTTACATTGAAGAAACTTGTTTTCATCACTTAATGGATTTATGAGCTTTTGCTTCGTTGCTTCCAGTGACAGGGAATCAACTTGTCAGCAGAAAACATAACCTTTAAATAGGGTAACAGATAAAGATGTCACTATACTGGTTTTTTCGTTTTTTCTTTTTGTAAAAAAAAATATATCTAGCTTTGTTTTTGGTTTTGGTTTTTCCCAAACCGGGAAGCACTTCAGTATAACGTTTGCTTTTTTAAAGGGTCTGAATCTAAAAATGGTGAAGCAGACAATTCTGATAAAGAAATGAAACATGGGCCAAAGTCTCCAACTGGAAAACAAATGAGCCAGCATTTAAAGAGATTAAAAAAATCTGGTTTAGGTGAGTAGGTCTCTAAAATGTCCTTTTTTTCCCCCCCTCATCTTTTTACTTTATAGAATACATTAAAAAGGCAAAAACTCACTATATAGAGTTTCACATTTTCTCTCTTGATGTTTTGGATATTTTTTTTTCAATGCACAAGGGCTTCCCTTGCTGTGTTCTTTTGTCCCTTTGAACTCTGCAGGGGTGTCCCCTTTTGGGGCACCTTTTCCCAGCAGGCCATCCTGTCACAACCTTTTTCAATCGGACAATCTGGAGCTCCCCTAAATTGGCCATTTTGGAGCCAGCTATTTCTTGCTTCACCATCTTTTCACGGAGGACTATTCTTACTTTCCCCCCTTTATTTTTTTCTCCATTATTTCTCAGTGTATTATTAACATATTTCTTAGTCACATTTCTTTTCTGATGTTGGCTTTTCTTTCTCATTCTTAAAAAGCATAAAACAGCTCAGATTATATAGTAAACCAATATTTATATCCACCCTGTTAGACTTTTAAGTGTTGAGCTCCCTCATCCTTTTTTGTTGTTGTTGTTGTTAAATTATATGTAACTTATTTATCCTAGGCAGTAACAAAATGTCTCATTAAACAAACAGGCAAGTGTTTTTGCTTTGTGTTGGATTATTTATAGTCATACTCTGCATGTATTCCTTTCTTAGATTTTTGTTTGCATCCTAATTTAATATTTTAAAATATTTCAAAAATGCTCATTTTATAACTGTTCGTTATCCTTCTTAAACTTAGGGACATTTCATAGTATTATCTGATGGTGTAACTGCTCCCAATAAATTAGCAATATGCACTGAAATAAGTTATTTCTCCTTTAAAATTGCAATTTTCTATTGCTGGCATCAGTATCTTTCCTTATTATATTTGTTTTTCTTTAGGTTCTCTTCCTATCTTTTTATTCTTTGTGAATGAATTCTGAATTATATTTTGATTCTAAAAACAAATTTTCCTTGATGATTAAAGCTGTGGTAAAAATTGTTTAACTGTCATATATTGAATACAGAATTTACAATTCTTCCCATCCATCTGGACAAAATTAAATCTTTGTTTTGGCAACAAAGCTCTTTCTAGTCTCTGTCTCTCCTATTCTCTCTCTCTCTCTCTCTCTCTCTCTCTCCCTCCCTCCCTCCCTCTCTCTCCCTCCCTCCCTCCCTCCCTCCCTCTCCCCACGCACACGCATGCAAACATGAACTGTGCTGATTTACTCTTTAGTTCATGGCATTGTTTTAATTTAAAAGTATTGAGAAGCTGCAAATGTGAAAATGGCCATTTCTGGCTCAGTGGTTGATAAGCTTCATTATATTGGATCTTTTCCAATGTAATTAAGGAATCAAAACTAGCATTTATTCTTTTAAAAGACCAGAGTTAATGTTTTATAGAATTTTGTTTAGTTATGTTTAGATGTTTATTTTTTATTATAGCTTAGCAGAAAAGGGAACAAAAGACAAATATATGGCTGCCTTTTTCAAAAAAGAAATTTTTTGTTCAGGTGATATTTTTACATGAAATAATAAAATTCCATTCTTTGACAGCTTTCTGTCTATAAAATATGATTCCGTTTCCTTCATTGATATATTTAGAAGTTTTTAGAGTCTGTCTGTGACAGCAAAAGAATGAGTGGGTCTGAAGAGTGCCATAACTTCATAAAGTCTAACTTGGAAGCACAATTAATGAAGGGGAAATGGGAAAACTTTTGTTCATGCATTTAATATGCTTTAAGATAATATGAGGATTTAAATTAGCTGACTATAAGGCTAAAGGTACTATGGCTTGTTATGTAGGACCACAGAAATAGGAAGGCCGTGCTCATCTTCCCTATATTTTCTTCTTCCTTGAATCCCAAGAGCCTTCCTGAAAAGTCCAAACTTCCTGAAAGAATGGCATGCATTAAGGAGAACTAGAGCAGTGTTTTTCATCCTTGGCAATTTTAAGATTTGTGGACTTCAACTCCCAACCAGCATTATATCTTAAAGTGAGAAACTCTGCTTTAGGGCAAGGATGAAATTATTCAGCAAGAAATTTATGCACATTTCTGGTCTTTCAGACTGCCATTTCTGAATTGGAATCAAATCCCACATCCTGACCACCATTAAGACATAATATCAGCTGTTCATGACTAGTTACTAGCTACACTTCCAGAAGGGCTTTCTGAGCGCATAGCTGGTGAGGAACATAACTGGGAAATTAGAGAGGCAGTCAAGTTTGCTTTCTTAAAATGGTTAAAATAAAGCAGATTTTTAAAACTTTCAAAACATAAAAATTAACATTTCAAATATTGTTCAGTAATGCAAAATGAGATTTTAAAAATCTGCTTTACCTCTATGTTGATACAGTCTGAATCCTTGATGGTGACTGTGATGACTATTGACACAAAATGGATTTTTGGCCCCTAGTTTGATGAAAATATCACTCTCTTTTGAGGCACTAGTGAAAAATGCAATTTGGTACTTTCAGGTAAAATTCAGCTGTGGCAATCATTAGTAAAGGATGGAAGATAAATCTGTCACTGTTATAATAAAATGCATTCTGACCTGCAGTGTAACTACCCTTGGTTTACTAGTTACAGTTCTGCTCATAGCATCACCAAAACAGTATTATTGAATTGCAAGAGGTGTAGAAAAGGGCAACCAAAACGATGAAAGTGAACGACTATCCTCCATATGAGATAAAGTCACATTTGTGACTAATGAGTTTAGAAGAAATTGAGTAAATGGGACATGACAGAAATATCTAAAATTGGGCACGATATAAAAAAAATGGAGTAGAATGTAGGGCCATCTGATGAACTTGGATAGTTAAAAATTCAATTAATATATTATAAAATTTGTTAACACATGGATACAATGACATCTGGCAATTTGGATGATTATAAAAAAGAATTTGACAAATGCATGAAGCATAAAACTATCAATAATTTCCAGTCTAGATGGTTTTGTATTGCTGTCTGTCTAGGAGATTGCATATCTCTCAATCCCAGTTGCTGTGGATCATGAGGAGGGAAATACTGCTGTACTTGTATTCTGCATATTGCCTTGCCACAGGCATTTAACTGGGCATTGTGGGGACAGAATGCTAGATTAGGTAGCCACAGCTGCTTTTTATAAATGAACATGTGGTTGCCTTCAACTTAAAAACCCCTTTGAACACAACACTCCTTGCCTAATCTCATTAAAAAATAAGTGGAGCATTGTATTTTTATAACTGTTGAATTGTGATACTTGCAGTTTTGAAGAGCTTGTAGCATTTCAGGGAATAATTGAACCATCAATCTTTGCTGAAAACCATTTTGTGTTTATATAGTAGTGGGATAGCTTGTTTATAGTCAAATGATTAGAATTCAAAGATGTCCATGCAGGCACAAAGATACTTCTTTGTCTGGGAGAAGGGATGTCAATTTGCAATTTCTGTATAGCTAGTTGAGCTTCAGGTTATATGAGGATATCTGACTTAAATTTTCAGGCAGTGGAGAAGGCTCCCTAAGTTTTGAAGCATCATCAGTACAACAAATACAAAGTGAGCCACTAAAAAGTAGAACTCTCTATGCATAATCCTGTATCTTCAAACCAGTAACTAATATTCTGTTCTACAAATAATGGGAAAACATTATTTTCTCACTTGCGAATTTATTTGACAGTATTTAGAAGCTGCGCCAGTCAGACATTCTGATGCCTTGCAATAATTAAAAATTATATACTATTTATTTATTTAACCACCCAACTCACTGTTGAGTGGATGGCTTACAACATCACAAAACAGCAATATAAAACAATTACAATGTTAAAACATTAAAAACATTGAACATTAAAAGTGATAAATAAAATATAAAAATATCAATTTATATAAAATAATAAAAAGGATGCAATAAAACTATAAAGCATGATTAACACATATGTGTTGCTCTGAATACTTAGGATCATTGCCTGGAACAGAGAACCATGTTTTCATTCAAAAGTTATTAAAATACACGTATCAATGCAGGAGTATTGTACCTTTGTTCAAACAGAAGCATTTCCTCCACATAATCATAGAGGTTTCCCATTTGCCCCTTTTTGTGCCCAATTTTTATTTTCTTTTGAACTACAGACTGTGTTGTGATTGTAAGATAAATGTCTCTTCCCCACCCTACTCCACATGTGTGTAGCACCATGACATCTTGCAGGAAAGATAGATTACAAATGTAATAAATCAGTACATCAATAAATCTCAAAACTCAGGGCTAAATAGAATTTCTGATGTTGTCTTCATTTTTAGCTATTATTAAGTACTAGAATTATTGTCTCATGAGGCAGCCTGATGGCATATGATACCACTATTCTGCTGAAACTAAGCATTTCTGCTCAGGTTCTTGCAATTTTATATGAGCTATCTTCAGTTTTATGAAAGACAGAAGAAGGAAAATTAGTGCAGCCAATAAATTATTTTGACAGTTAAATTAAGCAAAATGAGAAAATGTATTTGTTGAGTTGTTTATATCATTGAGAAAATATGGTTTTAATAGACACAAAACTTTGATTTTGTTTTAAGATTCTGTGTCCTCCAGCCCCAACTTTTAATTTGCATTTTGGAGTTGCACAAACAGGACTTTTAAAAAAAATATTTTAAAACAAGGAAAATGTACAAGAAATAAGATTGCCATTAGGAACATTTAGTATGTTTGATTTTTAATTCTATTTATTTTTAAGTTCTGTTTTTAACAATCCCTGTTACTTCCAGTGTAGATAACAATGATCTTAACATTTCATGTGGCAGCTTGTTCCACTGATTTACAGCTTACATAATTATGATGTTCCTTCTGATACCCAGTTTACTTCCTTGTATTTTATAGCTCATTGCTTCTGGATCTGATCTCTGAGGTAGTAGGGGATAAGTTTATTCTTGTGTGACAGATTTTCAGACATTTAAAGTCTGCTATGATGTTTCCCCTCAGTCACATCTTTTGTAAAACATAAGCATATTTTTTGACTACTCCTCAGAGACCTTGCTTTCAAAACCCATCACCATTTTGGTAGCCTATCTCTGAACTCACTTCAAGTTGTCACAATCCTTTTTGAATTATAGTGTCCAGAACTGCATACAAACAGTATTCCAATTGAGATCTGATTAGAGTGAAACAATTAACTCCAATGTTCCATATTGACTCCATATTTCTTCTAGTGAATCCCAAGATAGAATTTGTCTTTTAAGAGCTTCAGTATATGGCTAACTATTTTTAACTTGTGGTTGGCAAGATCAATCAGATTCTTTTCACAGGTATAACTGCAAAATCAGGCCTCTCCCATCCTATACTTGGGTTCTATATTTTTCCTCCAACTGTTAAATTCTGCACTGTTTACTTCAGCCCATTACTCAGTCTTGTTTAGATATTTTAAAAACTTTCTTTCCTCTGAAATATTAGTCGCCCAATCCAATTTTTTATCATCTGCAAATTTGGTAATTATCACTTCAACGCCTTCTTTCAAATCATTATTATAAATGTTGAATAACACAGGCTTCAGGACATAATCCTGTTTTGCTTCCCTCCAACCTGCCTTCTCTTGAAGGTTATCAACTTTTACTCTTTTGGAATACAAAATAATGGTCTGATTCTTTTCCATACCTCCTCCCCTGGAGATTGTGAATTCAAAGATAACATGACCAATTTCCCAAAGCTACCAGGCACCTTTACTACTTCAACTAATTATTTCATACTAGTGATAATTAGGTCTAGGATGACAAAGTCTGTTGTTCTTCCACTTTCTGACAAATAAAATTGTCATCAAGAAAGGACAAACAGTTGCTGGATCTCTGATTTTTAGCAGAGCTAGATTCCCAGGTGATGTCATTAAAATCTTTGCTATTGGTCTGTGAAAGATTGGTAATCTGATATAAAGGCTTCATCCCTATCTTCAGCCAGCTAAGCTAATTCAGTTTCAATTATATAAAATGTAAAGGATATATATTTGTGTTTTCATTTTTATAGTTACAATGTACACTGAAGATGTCATTTAATTTCATTGTACCATGTGCAATGACAATAAACTAAACTAAATTAAGGTGATCTTTAATAAATTTTCAATATCATCTTTATTTCTCCCTTCTGTCTCATTTTATTCTTGTACAAATGCTTTCAGCAGAGCATTTATGCTCTTGATTACTGAATTTCTACACAAGCATATTTTTCCTTTACATACATTACCACTCCCCTCCCTGTTTTTGTTGGATCTGTTCCTTATGAATAAATTGTAGCTTTCTGTGCTAGGTGCCAGCCATAAGTGGAAACCATTAGGTCTCAGTTTTTGTGTTTGTCTTGTTAATTTAGGATCCTACCTCTCCCTATTTATTTTCCATTTCCTATGTATAAATGTAGAAATAATTGAAATTTTGACTGGTACTGGCTACAGGACTATCTGGATACTCTTAAGTTTCATTCTGGCCTCCTGCTTTTCTTTTTGTGGTAACCAAAACCTTGAAATGCACCCGAAAGGCAACAGGTAGCCAGTGCAGTCTGCGCAGGAGAGGTGTTACATGGGAGCTACGTGGAACTCCCTCTATCACCTGCGCAGCTGCATTCTGGACCAACTGAAGCCTCCGAGTGCACCTCAAGGGTACCTACTCTAGCTGTTTTTCATGAAGGTTACTTAGACCATTGTCATAAAATCCAAAGTTATTTCGGCAACACAGTCTGTAATGGATTATTGACCTCCAGTATCCTGTTTTGTCTTCTATTTCTCATTGATTCTTACTTTACTAACTCAAAGATGAAAATGTAGATTTTAAAAAAAGATTAATTCATAACTACAGTGTGTTAGAGGCTTTAGTTCCTTCATGAAAGTGTACAAAGAACAATTTATAATGTAGTGTGATCTTTGCTGGATTCTATTTTAAAACAGCTTTTATTGCAAGTTTATAACACATTTTATTGGTTTCTAACACATTTTGCTTAGCAACTGATTTTACCAGCATAGTTTGATGAAGTAATGAGACTTGAAGTTAACTCATTTCTATAGTTACGTAGTTCCTTCTATAAAATAAGCGACAATATAATTTTGATAATATGAAAAGAGGAAACACAAACACTATGCACATATGAAAGGAAGTGTGGGGTGTACAGTATAGAAGAATGCTTTCAAAAGTGTTGGGAAAGAAAGTGCTCTTCTCCTTAACACGGACATCTGCTATACTATATGAAATGTAAATGTTTTGAATTTTACTTATTAAATGTAGCTATCCCTTCCTTTATTTGTGATAGAGTTAAATGTGTTCTTATTTGTTTAATTCAGGACACTTGAAATGGACCAAAGCCGAGGACATTGATATAGAAACACCAGGATCTATTCTTGTGAATACCAACTTGAGGGCTTTAATAAACAAACACACATTTCTTTCATTACCTCAGCATTTCCAACAATACCTCCTGCTTTTACTTCCAGAAGTAGATAGGCAGGTGAGTAAAAAAAAATGTACTTCACAGTGCTTTCATAGTAAATCTTTTTCAATACCTTGATTAATACTGAGTGACATGAGTGTTTCTGCACAACATGTAAGTTATGGAAATTGCTCTGATGGGCAGTAACTGAAAAATCAGGGAGTATGTTTTAGATGAAAAGGTCCAGCAGACGGTTTTTGCCATGACAGAGAAAGATGAACTCTCTTCCAGATTGTTGTGTTTTGTGACCTAAACAAGGTAGATGAATCACTTTTCCTGTCATTTCATCTCACGGCATATCTGAAACATCTATTAATGCCCATTTCGCTAAAGCCTTAACATTAATAAACATTAAACCTTAATGTCCATCTCCCCACTTAATTTAGCTGCTTGGTCTCTAGTGGTCTCCTCTCTAATTTCATTGAGAGGAAATATTTGCAAACCAATTGCACTAGTTTCATAAAAAGCTAGATAAGTTGCTATTTGAGATATGCAAGTTTTTATAAGTTCTTAAAAGTTTGTTTTATGGTTCTTTCAATCTTAGATCAAGTTATAATATCAGTAAAGTCGTTAATTAACAATGGACATGTATACTTTTGACACAAAGTGATTAGCTTTCAATTTATTTCTTTAAAGTTTGTGAACCTCTTGTGGGTATTACTCTGTCAGAATACTATATAACTGAAGGCTCATTTGTAAATTAATATTTCTCTTCACAAGAATGGAAAATGTCTCTTAAGGAGAAAGGACCTGCTCCAGGGCTAAGAAGGCAGTCTCCAAATGCTGTCCTGCCTCCATACAATGTTCATGATATTGAAAGAATTGGTAGACAAACTAGTCCCCTAGAACATAACTCCATAAGCAGGCTTCTTTCTCTCCCTTGTTCTTTACCCTGCTCTTTTGTATTGTAGGGTAGTTGGCTGTATCCCACTTTCTTGTTCAGTCCTTAAGATTCCTTTTATCAGTCTTATATGGACCTATTGTATTTTCCACTGAGAAAGGAAAAGCCCTCATGGGACTTTATCCTGGATGTCTATCCAGGTTCATTTCTACCCAGTGCTTTGTATCTATCACTTTTGTGCTATTTTGAACAATTAAAGTATGGAGTGTGGGTGGGGTTAAAAAAAGAAAATCTCTAAATCACATCTGGGGAAGAAAATGACATCCTCTTAGATCTTTTCCTTAAGATTACCAGACTTTAATAATGACAAGCAGTTATGACAGTATTCTTGACTTAAGAGAAAACATCAATGGTAAACTAATACCAAAACAAATAAATAGAATAAAATACTTCCAGAAACTTCTAAGATGAGAGTGAGATAAAGAGAAAAGTCCTCTGCTCATGCTACTTTGTTATACAGCTGTCTTGATCAAGAAGGCAAAAGAGACTGCCACTGCAGGGATTTTTTTATCCCCAGCTCTCATGTTATAAGATTTGGTAAATTATTTGCACAGTTAGATCCATAGTTTTCATCCCCTGAATATATCAATTGATATATGAATTTGACTTTGGATACATAAATTCTCTTCACAGTCAAGAAGAAACAAGTCCCTTTAGAGTGATGCAGTGACTCCCCAATTACTCTACAACAGTGTGATTCTACCCTTGAGGCACGTGTCAGGCACAAGTGACCAGATCAGTACCTGTATAGTTCAAGTTAGCTACTTTATTGTATTCTGCCTATAATACAAGAAATCTGCCTAGACTGTTTATATTACCTTGGAAACAGAAAGATAAGGTTCCATGGAGTTGAGGACTGTATGTGTGTGTTTGAGTCTTGGATCTCTTGGAGGCTATGCAGTGATTCGAGGCTAATTTCCTGTCTGATTCCTCCTCCATGCTTGGCTGATTATTTCCAAATAGTGTCATTTCTATTGCATGCCCCATTCATTGCTACTGCTCTGTTACTATTCAGTAGATTTTTCAGAATCATTGGAAGTTGGATGGCATATAAATTATATATAAATAACAGTTATAATTTTGATTGGTGGCACAGTCAGCCAAATGTTTAGATTGATTTGGCATGTTTGTCCACCTATCAAGTTCTTCCCAAGAACTTGGGATAGACAGATGTTTTTGTTTAATGATGTTAAAAGTATTGTCACAGGATATAAACAGTCCCAAGTAAAGCTGCCTTTTGCAATTGACTGACGGTGATTTTGTGAATGCTGATGGGGTTCAAGTGGTGTTCTATTGGTTTTGGGATTGCACTCAAGATTCCATCCTGTTGGTGCTATCTTTGCTTTTGTTTATCGTAGTTCTACTTTTACTTACAGGTCTTTGTATTTTGTGAATTTTCCCTAGTTATTTCTCTTCCCTTCTGCTTCCTCCAAGTACTGCCATGTCCACTATCCAGACTTTTTTTGCCTTTCTTATCAACAATTGTTAAAGCCAGGGATGTGATGTGGCAGGTGTACTTCTCCATTTGAATTCTAAAGTCTTAAGAGTATTTTATCTTCTTTATTTTCTATGGCTGTATCAGTTCTCTCTCATCAGTTTTTCTCTTGATTTCATTTTATATTCTCCTTCACAAAATTCTGGTATCTCACAATAAGTTAGCCATTTGTATTTGCCATTGTATATAAGATGCTTCTTGTGCCGAGATCCACAAAGGTGTTTTTGGGCATAATCTGGGTTTCTATCTATTCCATATTCTTAATATGGCACATCTGACATAATGGTTTTTAAAATCCACATTGCCCTGACTTTGTCATGTCACAAATTATCCACACCACTCAAATCTTAGGTCATGTCTTTCTAGTTCCAAAACTTTTGATTTCTCAGTAACATCCAGTCTTTCATTCAAGTCGAACAACAAGCTGCAAAATACAATTTCAAATCAGATAAACATTTCTTTTGCATTTTATAACATCTTATATTTAACCTATGGCTCTTTCCCCTGCCACACAAATTTAGTAATATCTTTCTGCCATTGTTTAAATGGTGCATCAGTTGTCAGATATTGTCTGAAACAAAAACATCATTCTACAGAAGAGATTTATTTTTATCACAGAAATTCTTCCCAGCAATGACAGTTGTAATTCTTCCCATCTTAAAGAACCTTTTATCTTCATTCCATGTCTTAACATAATTATTTTGAAATAACATACAATTCATATTTGTCATAGTGATACTCAGATATTTTACCTTCCTGTCTATCTTAAAACCCATTTTATTCATCAATTCGGTTTGATCTTCCAGTTTCACAGTTCTTGTTAACATCTTCCTATTTTGTTTATTAATCTTGAAACCTAATAATGCATCAAAATCTTTTAATTTGCCATTATTATTATTATCTCTTTAAAGGATCTTTCATAACCAACTTCAAATAATCTACAAAAGTCCTTAATTTATACGTTTTATTAAAATCTTTACTCCCACAATTCCCTCATCTTGTCTAATATCTATATTCAGTATTTCAAGAATCAAAATAAAGAAGAGAAGAGACAGTGAACATCCCTGTATTATTTGAAGCCCAAGTTCAATTGTTTTCTGCATCTTAGAAGATAAATAAAAGGTAAAGGTTCCCCTCGCACATATGTGCTAGTCGTTCCCGACTCTAGAGGGCAGTGCTCATCTCCGTTTCAGAGCCAAAGAGCCAGTGCTGTCCAAAGAGGTCTCCATGGTCATGTGGCCAGTATGACTAAATGCCAAAGGCTCATGGAACGCTGTTACCTTCCCACCAAAGGTGGTCCCTATTTTTCCACTTGCATTTTTTATGTGCTTTTGAACTGCTAGGTTGGCAGAAGCTGGGACAAGTAACGGGAGCTCACCCCGTTCACGGCACTAGGGATTTGAACCGCTGAACTGCCAACCTTTCGATCGATAAGCTCAGTGTCTTAGCCACTGAGCCACCACATCCCTAGCCGATCAATACAGATAGTTTTTTTTTATTATGTTCTCAAAATACTCCAAAATATCCAATCCGTTTATAAACACAGTCCTTTAATTGATTTTTAGATAAAAACCCAAATTGATCCTCATGAATAAATTTTTGCAAAATTACTTTCAGTTTGTCAGCTGAAATTGTTGTGAACTACTTGGACTTATAGCTTCTTATTAAAATCAAATCTTGTTCCTTTGTGGATATACATTAGTAGCCAATTTCTTTGAAATCCAAATCATGTCTATTCTTGAAAAGAATCTATTATCTTTCAGAAAAATAGGCATAATTTCTTGAATTGCCATTTTTCTATCTCCATATATCAACCAGCCATAAGTTGTCCATCAAATCAAACTTTGATAACTTGCTTTGACTGATGTTTATATTTTTCTCAGAAGTTCTGTCCAGTTGTGGGCCGATCACTCCATTCCAATCCTCCATCAAACACTAATTTTCAGAAGCAAAATATATTACTTTCTCCATTTGTAAAACAATAGTTTGTCTTCATTTGGGGCATAAATTCCCAGTGTCAAAGTCTTAGTTCCATGCATATTAACTTCCAGCCTAACAAATATACCATGCTCATCAGTCAATACAAGTTCTGCTTTTAGTTGAGGATTTATATACAAAACAATTCCATATTTAATTTTAATTTAATTTCTCTTTTGAGGGGAATTTGCTCCATTTGTATTCCACCATAAGCATTTGTAATCCACAACAAGCTATTTTTTAAAAAATTGGAGCCTTGGTGGCACAGTGGTTAGAGTGCAGTACTGCAGGCTACTTCTGCTGTCTGCCAGCTGACTGCAATTTTGCAGTTCAAATCCCACCAGGCTCGGTTGTCTCAGCCTTCCATTCTTCCGAGGTTGGTAAAATGAAGAACCAAATTGTTGGGGGCAATATGCTGATTCTGTAAACTGCTTAGAGAGGGCTGTAAAGCACTGTGAAGCGGTATATAAGTCTAAGTGCTATTGCTATTGCTATTTGTAGCACCTAATTCAGGATCTCCCCTTTCAGTTTTCTTTTTCAGTTTTACAGAGATTTTCATCATACTAATTTATTCTTTCACATTCTCTTTCATCTTTACAAATCTTTCACCATTTTTTTCAGATGCTGTCAATTTAGAATCAAGTGATGCAACTTACTTATTACCCAGTTGCTCAAACATTTTCTGAAGCAAACCTAGTGTAATTTCTTTTTCTGCAAGTTGCTGCAGTAATCGTCTCTTCCCCTCTAGTGTTTGTCTCTGTGTGTGTGTGTGTGTGTGTGTGTGTGTGTTTCCATTACAGGTGGTCCTTCATTTACAATTGGTGACTTAATGATTGTTTGAAGTTACGATAGATTCCCCAAAAAGCTACTTGTGACCTAAGTTCGAAGTTCTGATGCCTACCTGCCTATAGTCATGTGACTGTATTTTAGGCGTTTATCAGTCAGCCCACATTATCTACAGCAACCTGCAATCTCATGACCACAATTTATGGTCTTTTGGTTTTGGTTTATGGCAAAAATATGCCTCTTAACAAACAATGGGTTCATTGAATGACAAAATTTTATCTAAATGAGACAGCAACAACCAGCAATCTTCTTAGTCTCTCTCTCTCGCTCTTGTTCTCTCTTTCTTTTTCTCTCTCTCTGTCTTGGTTCGCTTATCTAGTTGTAGTCAACCTGGTCCCTACCGCCCACTAGTGGGCATTTCAGCTTTCATGGTGGGCGGTAGGGGTTTTGTCCGATACTGAAGCACTTTCCTTTTTTTAATTTAATTGATTTTTTTTTTTTAAATCATAGCATTATTTTAATTAGGTTTTCATAAAATTCCCCGTGACAATTTAAATTTCTGAAAATATACTATTTGTATTGCCCGCGCATAAGTTTAGTTTGTGTTATGTAAGTGAAACCAAATGGCGCTATAATGCGACCGCAAACAAAAGAGCCTCGTCCCAGAACAGTTTGCGCATCTCCCCCCACACCACCCAGCTGTAACAGACAAGCAGAATTGGTAGCCGGTGCTCCCCCCACAAACCCAATCCACGATGCACGAGAGGCATGCACAGATGATGATACACGGTGCATTACTGTGGAACTGGTGGGCGGTTAGAAAATTTTACTACTAACAGAGATACAAAAGTGGGTGGTAGGTATAAAAAGGTTGACCACACCTGGCTTATGCCAACCCAAAGTTCTTGTTAAATGGGGATTACTTATATCCAGTAATCTCCATCCGGCAATATTACCTGTAATTCTAGAACTCCAGTCTAATACTGAGAATTACAAAGAGTACATTATAGACAGAATCAAATTGAGTGCCTATCAACAGAAAGACAGAAAATGAATGAATGAACAGTCCAATTTCCCAGTCCCACTTTTTCTGTGATAGAGCGTTTCAATTTCAATTCAACAACCACAGGCGATACTTTTAAACTAAACTCAACGGGTATATAGACCAAGGCATTTATGGATTCCTAGCTGCTATCATATAAAATATTGTGCCTAAAGCAAGCTGTCCTTGAAAAATACATAAGCTGAAGCTATCAAAATAAAAAAGACAACTATTGATGCTGAGCTCCTGGTGAAAAGTTAGTCTACAAATCAAAGCATAAATAACCCTTCCAGATCAAAGTTCTATAATGAAACAAATAAGAGAACATATGATCTTTCTTTTTTGCCATTTTTCTATATCTCTGACCTTTAGAAGACCAAGAAGATTCAGATGTTCCTTATTGACCCAAATTCTTTTTAAACATAGATGTTTATAAACCATGAAATAATAGTGGAAAAATTCTTAGATCTGTTTTTCTTATCAGACCCAAATCTGTATATTTTTAAAAAAAAATATAAAAGTATTTCTGGCCTGACTGCCACTCTAACCTTTATTATCCTTCTAAATTTTGACCTACCCGTTTCTTTTTCACAAATTTGCTGAAACATCCAGAGATGAATTAAATAAATTAATGAAAAGGCTGCTCACTTTCCCATTAAAGATGAAGTCCATGAAATGTTCTACCCTGCAATGACGAACTCAGCTAAATTAATTATCTGCTAACATGGAAAATTTTTTAAAAAAATCTTTAGTTGACTCTTGTATTTCTCATAATATACTCAATGATATCTGTTTCATCTCTTGTGCCCTTCCAAAATGGTTTATATCTTTCCAAATATGTGATCTTTTACTTCCCTGACCATTTGATATTAAATTTCTTAGATTTCTTATCTCAAATACTGTGCTTCCAGTTTTGATCTCCAGAGGCTTCTCACACATTCTCCCAGGATCAATAGCCACTCTTGATCTAAAACAACCTAAAATAATAGTTCTTTCTTTTTTTTTCTTTTTTCTTTACCCTGATGACACTTAAGGCAAGATCAGAAGGTTGAGGAATGGGTTGCACATCATCTTCTATCTCTAACCCTTGAGTTTGGAAGCTAGTAAGATGTTGTCTATTGGGATATTGCTATCAGCTAGCAAAGCAGAAAAGGTCTTGATTATAGAGTCTAAATTTAGAAATAAAATTGATATATTTTTAGTTTGCCATAGTATGAATTAATGTAATGGATAGATGTTATAGTTTCCAAAAAAGAGTCTAGGACATGATTAATGCCTAATTTTCCATTAGAAAAATGAGGTGTCAACTTTTTAAATACTTTTATGGTTGGGTAATGGAGAACATTTATTTATATCCCTTTTTAATAAAAAAAATCTCTCAGTTACTATAATGAAAAATTATTTTAAGCTGTTGGCTGCAACCCAAAATATGCAGAAAAAAGCTTTATTTTCTTTATTCCTGCACTTCTCCCCACTCCCTCTTCCTCTGCTTGTTACAAATAGTAACCTGTTCTTCCAGTAAGCTGATGGATCCTTTGCTTGTACTTTTCTGAATTGCTGCTGTTACATTTAAGAAATTGGTTTGCAGTCCAATTTTCTTTTGCTTCTCTTGGGAAGATATTCTTGATTACCTGCAGTTTTTCTTAGACACACTGTTTACATACTTTCTAGTCTTTAACACACTGGGATTTGTTTACACAACCTCTGTATATAAAATATAATTTATAGAATATAAAACTAGGTTACCTTGCAATTGTGTCGCAACAGCAGCATTATTCAGTTGCAGTTTGGGGGTTATAATTTAGGACAAACACAGATTTATAAGCAGAATTCAAGACTTTAAAGGAAAATATTTAAGGCAACAAATGTCAGTAAATCTCACCAGAGAGAAATCACTCAGAGTAGACAATGTTGGTTTAAATAGCGTAATGACCTGATGCAGTAAATTTTACCTATCAGTTCACTAGCCATGAATAACAGTTGGATAAGTGTTATAACAATCACACATGCATTTTATGCTACAGTATTCAGTTGCATTGTTTATATACCTGAACATCAAGTTCATATGCATAGTATATGAATTGGCTTAGTATATGAAAAGTGCTTAGTAAGTAAGCACTTTTTGTATTTTCAAAACTAGATTTAAATCTGTACTATTGCACAGACACCATGCCAATCTCAGTGTATTCTTATGATTCTGTAGTTTAATATTTTGAAACATATTCATTTAGTTCTCTGTTGTAACATACCTTTGGTAATATATGGCCCAATATTACCTCAAATTCATTTGGTTATAGCCAGAGGAAGTTGAAATTACTGAGATAAGTTTATCATAACATGTATAACTACATGACATTTATCCTACTAAGAATACTTACAAAATGACAGTATATATTATCAATACAAATAATTTCACTTGGAAAATAATGTTTCATTTCATTTCCCATTCAGAATGTAAAATATAGAAATATAATTAAACCACTTTCCACAAAAATCTGTATTAATCCCTTTTTGCATTTCACTTGGTTTTCTCAAATAAAATCCATTCATTTAGCTAAGGAATGGTTCATCTGGAACTCTATGGGTAATCCATATTGTCAACTCATCCGGTGTGCACCATGTTGAAAAATAACTTCAGTCATTTTCTTGCACTTATTTTGAAGAAGTTTTGGCATTGTATACAATAGTTTAAGCATTGATGCATCCCTGTATGATAGTTGATATTGTATGCGTCAGGATTATTAAACCTCTATTCCTATGGCAAAATAGGAGAATTTAAGAATCTGAATTTCCCCATTGCAGAATAGTAAAAGAGTCTAGTCTGAGTTTGAACCTAAAAGAAGCTCCAGCCTGTATTTGTTTCTCTGGTGTTTCAAGGTGCAAAGGGTGACCATACAGTATGTATTTATACTAATGGCATACACATATTTGGTTAAGGAAGCTTACCTAACTGCTAAATTTCCTTGTAAAAAAGTGTATCTTTTAGGGAAGTTGGCTCAATTGAAATATTTGAATATGTTGTGATTTCTACTGGAATGTAATTTATGGCGCAGTTTTCAGTGACCTTTCTAAATTACTTACAGTGTGTGGATTTTTGGCTCTGAACATTTTTCAATTAATTTGTTAGCACTCATTACATATTTGAATCTTCTGACTGCCACAATCTTTCTTTGATAGTGTATTTAATTCATATAATTTAGAAAAAGCTAAAATCTCAGACTCCAGATTATTTCATGCCTCAAAAGATACATTGGGTTAAAGTCAAAATTTTAATGACCATATTTGGATATGAATGGAATCATATTTTACACATTGAAAAACAGACTCCTATGAGATTTGACCAAACTGATAAGTGATGGAATGGTAAAGATTCAGCTTTATTTTATAGACTCTCTTAAATATAAATTGATTAAATGATTATTACATTTCTAAAAAACATTATAGTTAATCATTTTCTTCATGATACCTTCCTCTTAAATGTCTGCAAGAAAGGGTCTAAAATAATCTTTTCCTCACAAATTTCTAAAAGGCAATAACAATTTAATACTGTCCTTTAAAATGGGAAATCAATATTGGATGATAAAATGTTAATTTAGTAAAGTAAGCCTTTGATGTTATAAAGCTAAAGTTTTACTACTGTAGTATAATCAAGTAATGTAATGTCTACAGTATTTCTGCTTATATTAACTATAGAATTACAACCTATAATAACTGGATCTTTTATTTGAGAAATATTTCTGCTTATCAATTATGTAGAAAGGTTAAGTGATAGCTTTATAAAACAGTAATGGTAATATTGGATTGAGCTGCAGGGAGTCAAACAGATAATAGATTTAACTGGTTGAATGCTTCTTAAGATATTAGCTATACAGAAAATTTGATCATCTGTAAAATAGTGTATTCTTTTAGGAAATCATAAAGAATTGAAGTTTTATAAAATGAATGTTTGCATGGTATAATATGTATTCCAGTTATAAAAAAGTTAATATTTACTAAGGTTTGAGATTTTACTGGCTTATGAAAATAACTGGTGGGTTCTATCAAATATGTTTTCCCCTTTTAATTTTTTTTTAAAAAGTTAATCTTTTTGGTGCAAATCTTCAGAAAGTGCAAGCCTGGCAAATAGTAATTTCATTGTGTTTAATTGGACAAAATCAGATTTCCAAACCCAAAAGAAGAAGAAAATAACTTTCAAAAACAATTGTTGTTCTGGCTCATTAAAGCATTGTTTCTATTAGATAGCATTTCTTGAGAACTGTAAAAATTAATAGTGTATTTCAAAAGTACTTTATTGGCATGTTCCTCCAAATAATTTAATTTTCATGGTTAATTGTGCCCTCTTTGTAACATAGACTATTGAATTGTCTATTTAGAAATTTTTAGTTTTCTTTTTCTTTAATTCTTTAATTTATACAATACATGTTCTAAAGATTTAAAAACATTCTGATGTAATGATTGATTCTGAGCAGAAGTCTTACAAGAAGCTCATAACAATAACTTTAACTGACAGATTTTTTTGTCTATTATTCCTTTTGGAAGCAATATATTTTATTTAATGTATTTAAATTAGATCATGAGAAGTGTGGAACTTTACTTGGTGAAAAATGGATACTTTCATGTTTCAAATGTTTCTAGTGTAAAATGTTAACTGACTTCCAACTCTTAATATAAAAAGAGATTGAAGATGAATGGAGGAAGCTAGAAGCAAAAACTGCTACTTCTTATTTTGGTTTTTCTTAACCATACCTAGTTGCTATTCACTCTGCAAACTCTAACATAATATTGTGAATGCAGACTGTAGACTTCAAGATTCAAAAAATGTAAGCCCTCATCTAGCCAAGAAAAAGGTTGCTCACACTCGTAATGTATCTATTTTATCTCCATTGCAAGTCATCCACTGCATTCGTCTCATGTCATCATTAGAAACGAGATTGAAGAAAGGGTCACAATCCTAGTAATATATTGTTTTATTAGCTTTGAATCCTACACACTGCAGTTCTGTGAAATAATGCATTAGTTTACTTATTTCTTAACTCTGTATGAAGCTTGGACATATTGTTGGTCTAATAATTTCTTGCTAACTAAAAGTGTACCCTTTTTTTAAGAGATGAGAAATATTGGACATCAATTAATATTTCCAATCTTGCTATTGTTTGTTACATCTCAAAAGTATTTCTTTGATTTGCTGTTAGATCATAAACAAAGATTGCATCATTATTAGAAAATTAGGCCCATTGAACAGAATGGACGTAACCATTTCCACGTAAACATGCATAGGATTCCAATATCATAATCAACAGAACATTATTATAGGCACACTCATGTTGGATTAGGCCACTTGCATTTAATTTGATGACTATAATGAAAATGCTACCGTATTTAATAATAGCAAATTATTCCCTATGTTATTCCTACTTTCTATCCTTCCCCATTTCACATGATTGGAGCTCTCTTCTTATGTACTCTTAGTTGAAGCAATCTCTGACAGTGTCTTCTGCTACCATCGGCTTATTTTCTAGATGGGAAGTGATGGAGTTTTGCGCCTCAGTAGTTCCGCTCTAAATAATGAATTCTTTGCATATGCAGCACAAGGGTGGAAACAGCGATTGGCAGAAGGTAATTTTCTACTTGTTACTAGATTTAACCAATAGTGTTTTTCCCTCCGTAAAGAGATCCCGTCTTATGTCACAGCCAGGAAAACATTCATTTCAATACTTTTAATATTTTATTCTCTCTCAACCCAATGTACCTTGCACAATTGTTGTGGAGAAAAATTGGGGACAGAGTGCGCTAACGCTGCTTTGAGCTCCTGGAGGAAAGGCGGGATAGAAAACTAAAAAATGAAATTGATATTATGTAAAGTGGCAAGATTTCAAAACTATGTACACTAGATCATCTTCCAGTTGTGTTAAGCACATCTGTCTCTTATGCCTCACAACAGATTACCATTGGATACTTTCACTTAAAATATGAACAAGCATTTTCATCAGTGTCAGCTTTGGAAACCTAAATGCATGTGACTAAATCCCACCAATACACTCTAGAAATACTAAAAACAGCACTACAAGTACCATAGGTTTAGCATAGGTTTCTCTCAAATTAATTTTGGATTGAGTTTTGAAGTTTGGATACAAATTTTGGATTGAATATTGGACCACTATTTGCAATAGGGGAAAATTTCAACCATCCATGCCTCATGAAAAGCTGCTGCGCGAAGATGGAGGCTTCTCAAGCAGTAGCTAGCAGAGCACAGGAACTGCATGATGTTTAGGAAAGCAATGTTGATCGTGCTTCACAATGTGCAAAAAATCTTTGACACTTGTCTAAATTTTGAAACCTTAGAGCACAGTTGGCCAAACAACTTTAGCACAGCATTTGTATAACGGGTCGCCTGCAGAAATTCCTGCACTACACAAAACTCAGTTGCACCCCTAGATTAATTCTTTGGATCTTCCATTTCTTGTATCTTTTAGGAGAATTTACACCTGAGATGCAGTTGCGCATCAGGCAAGAAATTGAAAAGGAAAAGAAAACAGAACCCTGGAAAGAGAAGTTCTTTGAAAGATTTTATGGAGAAAAGTAAGTATAAAAGAGAAAAAAAATGTCCTCAGATATGTAATAATGTGCATAGCTATTAACAAATACATTTGCCTTTCATGAAATCTAAATTTTAGTTTTAAAAAGTGCCTAATAAATTTACCAATTATTTTAGTTCCTATTGGAATTGCTAAAATTTCCTTGGATTTATTTTTTCAATTTCTCAACTTCCTATTTTAAACACTAATAAGTAATCTAAAATTTCACCAAACCTTTTCCCAAATATATTAAACATTAAATTCAAATAGAGACAATATAATACAGACTGAATATGAATAGTAAATCCTATCCTTTTTTAACCTTCAGAAAGAATCAAATTTCAGAAGGAATCAAAAGTAATAAAATTAGGTAAATATAATCACAAAAATTATTTCAGTACTTGTTTTTCCCTCATAAAATCCTTTACTAGGGTATTGACTTGAGTGAATAAAAACAATGTATGTTTGTGTGTTATATTGTATAGAAATGCATATATTTATTTTATAGAGATACCAAAAAAACCAACAGTGGAAGAACATTTCTGTTTGAAAAAAGTTTCAGAGTAACATGCTTGATTCTTTCATAAATACATATTAAGCTATTATACTTAATACTTAAAATAAGTGTAGAGATTACACTGTCTGTACTAGCAAAACCTTTACCAATTTTACATAGTGCCTTCTCATTCTAAGAAAAATAAGTCTATTGTGCTTTTTCTTGTTTAATCCGTCTTTTATCTCATGTGATCTTCTCCTATTATCCTTAGTATGAATTGGACTAGTTGGGGCCAATTGGAATTATAGTCTGGCTCATCTGAAGAGCATTAAATTAATATATAAATATTTTCAAGAAAATTACATGTATTGTGAGGTCACCTTTCTCACATAACAAATCCAAATATTGTATATTATATCAGACAGGGTAATTCGATACATAAATGCTCAGAAAGAAATCCTGTTAAATTTGTTTCCAGAAAGCATTGCCAAAACACATCAGCACTGCTACCAAGAAAATTATATGGATGTAGCCATAAAGTAGAGCTTTACTCAAAGAACACTTTACTTGGGCATAATAGGAAAACACAAGAGGGAAATGTTAAATGAATAAATCATATTAGTTATATTCAATTTTAAAATGAAATTCAAATTTCAATAAATCAATTTTTGGCTACATCTACTTTTTGAAATTGAGGTTCTGGCATGTCATTAAAGGCCCCCTCAGACTTAAAAATATTGTGTACCTAAATGCTAAATTTATAGTGACAGAATAGTTAGATTAGACAAAAATACTTTCTATCAGTAGACTGAAATAATAATAATAAATAAAAAAACACCAGTCGAGGAAGTTAAAAATAACAAAATTTAAGGTAAACCCCTTTTCTTCTTTAGAGATTTACAACACCTTCATGGCATCACCCAGCCATTACTGAGGTGATATAGAATCTGTCTTCATTACTGTCATTTTGGCACAATAATGGTTGGCTGACTCTAGAATATGCTGTAAACTGCTAGTGGAGAAATGGCCAGAGGTGACAGGCTTTTAACACACTCTCCAGTCCACCGATAGATTTTCTATGATATCACTGAAAGCTGGATACCAGGGCAAGCAGAGTAATTTTCTGCATGTAACTGTGTAATGTCTCTTTGCCCTGGCTTTGATTGAGTATGTATCACTGTGGAATGAAATGTCAATATCTGTAAATAAATGGCAAAAATGTTGTTATGTAAGCACATTTAAAATTTCTTTTATTAGTCAAATATACTTTTTCTAGATCAGAACTTTGGTACATTTGATTCCTTTAGAGATTATATGTTTGTAGCATAGAATGAAACTCAATAGCTATTTTTCTGACATAAGTTTATTGAAATATGGTTATTTAATTTAACTCTGATTTCTGACTAGGTTGGGGATGTCAGTGGAAGAATCTAGAAAGCTTACATCAGTACAAAATAATGAAGATGATAATAAATCCCTCTCTGGTTCTTCGGATTTGCCTGGTCCTTCAAGAGAGCCTTCTTTTGATGACCATGAAGAAAAGAGCAATCAATCGCCACTCTTGCCAGAGAGAGATTTCTGTCAGGCACTTTGCAACATGGAACATGTTCCTTCCAAGGATCTAATGGCAGAAACAGAAGACATTTTGATTCCAGAAGAATCCATTATTCAAGAAGAAATTGCTGAGGAAGTTGAGACCAGTATTTGTGAATGTCAGGAAGAGAACCAAAAAGAACATGTGAATTCAGAACAACCAGTAAATTCAATTGGTACAAATGAAGAAACAGATCCATTACCACTTACAGGGAATTCTGAATCCTGTGTTGTGATGAATGATGTATTAAGTCCATTATCTCATGTTGAAATCAAAGAAGAGGAAAGATTGGTTTATCCCCAGGAAGAAATGTCAGTTATAACAGATCAGATAGAAAGCAGTTTATCACCTTCACAGTCTGCTTCTTCCTCAAATTCTGTTAGTAATGTGGAAGAAAAAGATTTGGAATCCATAAAAGAACTTAGTCCTCATGGAAAATATTCCCCTGTCCTTAATGGTTCCTTATTCACTGGTGGAGGTGTTGCAGTACATATGGAATTGCAAAGTGACCCTGATGAACTGTCCTCTGAAAATGCCTGTATTTCTGAAACATCTTTTTCTGCTGAAAGCCCAGAAGAACCATCTGCCAGTATTGCATCTCCTGGAGGTGACACCCAATCGACTTCAGAGGAACCTTCTACACCAGTGTCTCTTGAAACTGTGTGCTCATCAGACATGTCTTGCACTGAAAATACTGAAACTAATACTCAACAAAAATCTGTTGATGATAATCTGAATACATCTTTAATGTCTGAAATATCTCCACTGCCAGCCTCACCTGTAACATCAGAAGCATCTCTATTGTCAAATTTGCCCCTAACTTCAGAGGCATCACCAGTTTCTAATTTACCTTTACCATCAGAAGCTTCCCCAATGTCTGATTTGCCCTTGACATCTGAAACTTCTTCCGTGTCTTCTGTTCTTTTAGCTTCTGAAACATCTCATTCAAATAGTTTACTATTGCCTTCAGAAGCATCTCCACTTTCCAATTCACCAGTGAGTGAAAGATTTATTCAGCAAAGAAAATCATTGTGTTTGTCTGAAGAATCCTTGTCACCTCTGAAAGAAGAAATATGTAGCATTCCTAATATTCCACAAGAAGATAATATTCCATCACAACAAAATTCACTTCAAGGGGTACCTGATGCTATGAAAGCTGTCATATCCGAACCTTCACTAGCAGAAGGATGCCAGTCCAGAAATCTTACTAATCAAACTTGTAGGTCACAAACTGAAATAGAGAACCATTTCATTTCTTCGCTTGCAGAAAGCTCTTCTCCAGAAGTGATAAAAATGAGAAATCATGGTAGCCACCAACGATCTGAAAACAAAAGTACAATCTCTCAACTGGAAGTATCTGTCTTAACAGAAGTGGCAGAATGCAAAAATATTGAACCTCTTCCATCTAAGTCTCATGATAAGTTATATACCTCAGCATCATCTTTAGAAATTGGCAGAAATAAGTCTCACAAACTTCCAGGGACTATACAGAATCGGTTTGAAAGTTCCTATTCTTCAAAATCAAGTGAAGTTACCAAGTCACCTGAAGTAAGAAATGAAAGCAGGGACCTGGAGATTCCAAAGAGGAAAACAGCTGAACATCACAGTTTTGGAATCTGTAAAGAGAAGAGAGCTAGAATTGAAGATGATCAGGCCCATCGTAATTCATCAACAAATTCATCCGAAAGAGAACCACCACCTAGAGAAGAGCCCAGAGTCCCACCCTTAAAGGTAAATTGAAATTTACCTTTAGAAACTTACATATTACCTGGATTGTATTTAGCTAAATCAAGAAACACTGGAAATTGTTTCCATAAGCAGTTTCCACAAATAACCGATACCTCCTAATTACTAATTTTTGCCTGCAAAATCATTTTGTTCCTTGTAGGGTGCCAATAAATAGATTTCTTTATATCATCCTCAGTTGACATGTCACCATTATGAAATACTATCTTTTATAAAAGTGATTTTCAGGAACCTTCAGGAACATAGCATTAGAAATTGTCAATAGTATTTTGCAAATGTTTGTTTTGTCATTGAGCAATGCATTAATAAAAAAGGGAAATTGTTCACTGTAACATTTGTAAAATCATAAACTGTGTCATTCATGCCTCTGGTTCTTAAGATGCATTATATTATGCAATGAAAATAATGAAATCACTAACCATAAATGAGAGAAGTCATATGAGAGATAAAAGCGTGCTATCCCCCGGGCTTTGTGGAGTTTTGTCAGTTACTTAGGTAGTCAGACATACACAATTTGTAGAAGGGTATGAACTATAAACGTTGCATTCTTGCTTTATTTGCTTTATTTAGTCGCTGCCTATGCATAGTTTCTTGTAACAGAGATCCACAGAAGTGGTGTCCATTCAGATACTACCAACAGTTGGGTTAAGATAATTGAACTTTGATGTATTAAATTATAACCATGACTAGAAAGAGAAACTACCTATGAAAATAATTGGAAATGCTTTTCTGGCTTCTATAGAAAATTCAATGAAATCTTTTTTCAAATATCTATATTCTGAATACAACACTGAAAATCAGAAAATATGATTGTGAAAAGCAAACTGTACAGAAAGAGGCATGCAGCATAAATAGATGTTCTGGAAAATATTAAAGGACCTTGAAACTAAACTCATTATTTTCTGACAATGCAAATAGTATTTCCTCCAATTCATAAAGCAATATATTAATGGGGGAATTAATAATATATAGAATATTAAACATTTGCTTGTGCTAATTAAACATTTTCACCATCATATGGTAAAAACTTAAAGCTGTTCACCATAAACTATGATTTTCTAATACTGTTTTAATATATTCTCTTTTCCCATTCAGATTCAACTCTCAAAAATTGGCCCACCCTTTATCATCAAGAGCCAGCCGGTTTCCAAACCAGAACCTAGGGCTACTCCAAGTACCTCCGTGAGCAGCGGGAGAAACACTGGGGCCAGAACTCTTGCAGATATCAAAGCAAGAGCCCAGCAAGCCAGAGCTCAGAGGGAAGCAGCAGCAGCTGCTGCAGTTGCTGCAGCTGCAAGCATTGTTTCTGGAGGGCTGGGGAGCCCCTGTGAAGGTGGGAAGACCCGAACATTGGCCCATATCAAGGAGCAAACAAAAGCCAAGTTGTTTGCAAAGCACCAAGCAAGAGCCCACTTTCTCCAGAGCAACAAGGAATGCAAGTCTCAGCAGGCTTTGAAAGAAGCTCCATCAGTTGTGGAGATCTCTGTAGCTTCTGAAACAAAGATTGAAGGTTCTACTGGTGTAATTATAGTTAATCCTAACTGTCGGTCTCCTAGCAACAAATCTGCTCACCTTCGTGAAGCTACTGCTTTATTGCAGCACTCTCTTAATGCCACTTCTTTGCCAGAAACTAGCACTGATATCCCTGTTCAAAATTCTGATGAAAGCATATCTGTGCCTCAGTTTTGTGAGAAAATGCTATCTTCTACCTCTCCAGACAGTATTTCAGTCCTATATAAGAAAAACTCAGTTCCTGGTTCTGTGTGTAGCACTGCTAAGTCAGGAACAATTAAGGAACTTTCTTTTGCTGGTGCAGTTGATAAGCCCTCTGTTTTAATGTCTGTTGAAAGTACAGACACAAAGACTAGCAATATAACTATGCTGAAATCCATCCAAGGGGCTGACACTCCATGCGTTGCTATTGTGCCAAAATGTCATGAAAACTCCGGTCCTCCAGCCACAGCCAACACTACCGTCTTGTCAGATTCTTTAGAGAAGAAAATATTACCAATGCCAAGTAGCAATGCAACTAGTGCAATTTCAAGTCAGTATATCACTGTGCCAACTTCATCTATTGTAAGTAATTTATCAGATCACCTGTCTGGCAGCTCTGTTTTGATTCCTCCAGGAGGATCTATAAGTAGATATCCTTCAGATAAGATATCCCTAACTGGGTGCAGCGACCCAAGTGCTTTGTCAAACAGCATCTCTGTTAGGGCAGCTTTACATGGAAATGAGGCACTTTCAGTAGGAGATTCCATTGGCAGGACTTCCATTTCTATATTTGCCAGCAACATGATGACTGTAAATTCTTATGAGAATTCCATCAAAATGAGTGCTGATGGCATAGAGAGAAATTCAGGGATGAGAAGCCGTTTAGATATGCCTGGTAAACCCTCAGTAGGATATATACAGGCACCTGCAAATAGATCCATTCCTTGTAAAGTCATTGTTGATCACACAATGACAACAATGAATTCAAGCTTATCTCTGGGTCTTTCCACGGAAAGTACAGAAAGTAGCGTGGAAGCACAAAACAGGCCGATTAGGATTGAAACTGCTTTACAAAACATAACATGCCCACAAGTATCTGTCATAAGTAGGCCAGAGCTACTTAATAATGAACATTTGGAGCCCAGCTCTGCTTTTAACAATGGTCCAACCAAGCAAGATGGCAAGCATTTACAAGCAACGTGTACTGCTCTTCGAGAAGTGCCTCTTGGACCTCAAGATAAACAGTTGGATGTTGTTCCTCCAACCCAAGGTTTCTCAGAACAGTTTCAAGATCCTTTAACTTTCAAGAGGGAAGCAGAAAGTATCTGTACCAACCGATATAATCCTAACAGCCGAATCTGTTGGAATGACAATGAGGTAATGAATACTGAGCAGTCTTTGGTCAATCATCTTAACCCAAGTAAGCCTAAGGAATATTCAGAAAATAACTGTTTAAAAAATGTGAAAACAGAGCCTTCAGGTTTGGTACATCTGCATGAGATGCATACAAGAAATGTGACAAGCATAGCCTTGCCTGTTAAGTCAGAAAGAAACGAATCTGACAAATGCTTTAGGATGGACATGGAAGATTTTGTAAGACCTGAAATGCCTGTGCAAACTGCAGAAATAGCCCCAAGCTCACAGCCAGCTCAGAGCTCTAAGAGATCTGTAACCGATTCCATGGAGCACTCTTTGGCACTGACAACAGAGACATTGAAAAGAGTTACAAATGCTGGAACCTCAAGTTGCCGCTTGTCATCAGTAGAAGCCAATAATCCTTTAGTGACCCAGTTACTGCAAGGCAACTTGCCATTGGAAAAAGTATTGCCACAGCCCAGGTTAGGGGCCAAATTAGAAATCAGTCGACTTCCTTTGCCTTTGCAAACTACCTCCAGGTGTAAATCAGTCACATCTGAGCGAAACGCAGTTGAAAACCTTTCCAGCTCCCCAAATGCAGATGGGAGAGATTTCACACCCACAAATATACTCCCACTACAAATCCGCAAACGTGAAAATCATCCCAAAAAGAGAGTAGCCAAGACGGCTGGAGAAATTAAATGTGAGCCTGGGAAGTCTTCAGTGGATTCAGATATTAAAGTGACTCCTTGTATAATCACTTCTAGCATGAATCAACTTGGACATGGCCAACTATTTAAACAGGAGTGGCCAAGCAAGCACACCATTCAAAGCAGAATAGCTCACAGTCCAGAGATTAAGCAGCAGAAAAGGCCATTGCCCTCGTGCAGTTTCCAGAAGAACTTATTTAGTGTAGAGAAAAATGGCATCTTCCACACCGAAACAAGTACCTCCCATCAACCACATTTCTACCAAATGCCAATGGCTGCCCGAGGCCCTGTTACCACAGCCACTTTGATGCAGGCAACTTTGAAAGCCCCATCTGGCTGCAGTTCCTTTGCTTTCAGCAGGCACCTAGAGCAGAAGGCCCTGGGAGAGGCCAATATGTCTACAGCACCTCACCAGCTGAGACTGGCAACTGTTTTTTCCCCAAACGTTCAAATTAAGGAAAGTGATGACATCCCCAGTGCCTCACAAACTCTGCAGAATAAATCATTAGTGCATCCTCCGCCCCCTCCGCCCCCTCCCCCTCCCAGTGCAGAAGCTCCATCTGATCACAAACAACCAGGAGTTACTATGGAAACCACCAAAAGACTTAGTTGGCCTCAGCCGGCAAATGTCTGTAGCAATATAAAATCAGAACCCATTTCTTTGGAGGAAGGCTTAAGCAGCAGCTGTGAGCTAGGCATGAAACAAGCTTCCTACGATCAGAATGAAGTCAAAGAACAGTTGAAAGCTTTTGCATTGAAAAATGCCGACTTTCCTTCCTATTTACTTTCAGAATCACAGAAGCCTTTTGCCCCATTAACTGCTCCAAAAATACAGGCGCAGCAGCAGCAGCAACAGCGTGGAAATTACCCTACAATACACTTTGGTAGCACAAGTTTCAAAAGGGCGACCTCTGCCATTGAAAAATCTATTGGAATTTTAGGGAGTAGTTCAACTACAACCACAAGCCTACCTATTCAAAATGCCCAAATCCCGGTTCAGAAATTTGCCGACAGCAGCAGCGCAGATGAGTTGGAACTGAAATGTTCTTGCAGGCTGAAAGCCATGATAGTATGCAAGGGCTGTGGTGCTTTCTGCCATGATGACTGCATAGGTCCTTCCAAATTGTGTGTAGCTTGTTTAGTTGTTCGATAGAATCCAAAGCACATTCCTTGTTAACACAGGAAAGCAAAAGAGAAGAATAACTGGAATTCTGTAGGCCATATTGTATCTGGATTTTTAAAAAAAAGTTGCTAGGGATGCTTTGGAATGGAGTGAGTTTGGCTTGCATGGCTCTCCCTGGTAATTCCCCTTTAAGAAGTGTCCAGAATTCTTACTGTCTTAAAATGTAACATTGTTCATGTCTTACTACATAATTTTATTTTTACCATTTATAAGTCGATTTCCCAGTGAAAAAAATGACAAATTGCTCAGTGTCCATGTTTCTGTGCATGAAAGAGTAGATGAATGTGGCACAGCCGTAGCCCATGGGGGAAAAAAAGAAGGATAAAAAAGAATGAAAGTCAGGTTCCCTTAGCAGACCATCATTGCAATGGCCATTTGGCAGGTTTTGCACACCTGGAGCCAAGATTGCCTGCAGTGATTGATTTTGATCCATTGGCAGCTAATGTGGGTAATTTGATCCCTTCTTAAGAAGCTGTTATACTAGAGTATAATTAAACCTGGCAACAAGTTTTAACAAACTAGAATCTTCATGGCTTTAGAAGTTCGGGACGGGAAATAAGTACAGCTATTATAATAGAATTTATTAATTCATTTATCTTCCTCAAGTTTCACTTATAATTTTGTCCTAAAATGAGATATTTAACATATATTCATAGTATGCACCATTTTATATCTAAGGGTATTCTGAAAAGTGATACCATTTTCAAAGCGATTCTTTGTTTCTGAAGATTTAAAAGAGCAAAGCAATCGTATGATTTATAGTCCTTTTAAATATGTTTACAACTTGGGATATTTTTAAATAACTTTTATGTTAAAACATTTTTGTCTGTTAACACAGCTTACCCCACAAATATTGTATAGCCTTGTAGAGGAATGAAGAGATTTTAAAGGGATACTAAATCTTACTCTCAATATTGTATTTACTAGTAGTTTATGTTAGTTATATACAAAATATATAGCCACCAAATTATTTGAGAAGAACTGTAGCAATTGCTAAGTTCTTTTTACTAAAGAGAAGTATTGTAAAGGGTTAAAAATATGGAACTTAATAAGAGGAGATGCATGGTTATCTTAAAAGTGAGGGAGTGAACATAAAATGTAAAAGGGAAGCAACTTGCATGCTATCACATGAATTTAATCACCAGAACTTAATAAACGTTAGAGAAAGATATCCTTTTTACCCACACAGTAGAACCTTACTAACTTCATGCCTGGTAATCCATTCACAAAACAGATATTTTCCGCCCACCCCTTGTGTTAAGGCTTTTAATAGCAAGATGCTTCAAAAAATGCAAATAGTTCTTATTTGAAATAAACAATTTGACGTTTATTTTGTATTCTCAAGTTTTAACATAATGAGGATTTTAAAAATAAGTATAACATTAAAATATACTTTAGTATATTATATGTATTTTATCCTCTTTTATTATTAAACTATATAAGACTTCCAGGCATTTCTAACTATTAGTAAAGCTCTACTGTTTGGACATTATACTTTTGTGGGGCCATATTAAACATGAAACTCATTTTCCTTTTTTCCTTAATGAGCTGCAATAAGCAGGCTTGCATTCCCTTATTCAGAGATCTTGTGAGTTGACTGGATTGGATTTCTGTTCTGTTTTCATAGCAGGTATATTAACAGTAGTCTTGATCTTCTACGGTATAATCAAATTTACACCATTATAATTGCCTTACTAAAGCACTCATTTTAGAAGATTTATGCATATTTCAGCACTTTCAGGTACCTCTGAAGAGATTATTTTAAAAATATAGATTTAAAAGGCATGTTTTTGTAATGTTCCAAATAGATGGACTTGTTGTTAAAGATACATGTGTCTCCATATTAGCTAAATTCGAGATCTTTTTGGTACAGTAATTAAATACAGCAGGTGAGTTTCCAGATTCAATCATTGTGAACAGTTTTTAGATTGCCTTCTATCAGTCTTAAATAAATGGTAGCTGCTATAGCACGCCATAGGACATGTGAGCACAATTCAGAGAAAGTTAAGCACTTACAGTAACAATTTTAGTCATTCTGACCTGCACTGAATATCATAAACATGCCAAGGATTTGTCTGCAAGCATCTTAGTCTGGAATGAAAATTTGAAGTGCCTGGGTGTCTCCAGGTTATATTTGTTTGTCTGTGTGTGGCTAACAGCATTAAAACATTCTGTTTGAACTATTGGAGTAAGGGGAAAGACTGGAAATTAGCTATAATGGCCATTCCATTAATGAAAATATTTTAAAAGGTGGATGTTCCTGAATCTCAGCACTTACTTGATAAAGGCACTCACACTGTTCCTTGAACTATGTTCCAAATAGCATCTTCTCCCAGGCTCAGGTTACTGACCTTTGGTAGTAGATATAAGGTGGAAAAATGTAATTCCTTATGTATATGCAATTATGTTTGACCGATAAACAGCAGGCAAAAGAAACCTTAGGATTCCTTCTTTGGGTGCCTATTTTGCAATTTAATATACCCATCTATATACAAGTAGTCCTCAACTTATGACCACAATTGAGCCCAAAATTTCTGTTGCTAAGTGAAACAGAATTTAAGTGAATTTTGCCCCATTTTACAACCTTCCTTGCCACAGTTGTTAAGTGAATCACTGCAGTTGTTAAGTTAGTAACTTGGTTGTTAACTGAATCTGGGTTCCCCATTGACTTTGCTTGTCAGAATGTTGCAAAAGGTGATCACATGATCCCAGGACAATGCAGCCATCATAAATATGAGTCAGTTGCCAAACCTCTGAATTTTGATCATGTGATCACAGGAATGCTGTAACAGTCATAAGTGAAAAATGGTCATAAAGCACTGTTTTCAGTGTCGTAACTTCAAACTGTCACTAAATGAACTGTTGGAAGTAAAGGACTACCTGTATAGATATAGCTCTTTCCACATAATCTTTTAAGACTCAGATGTACCATTAAATATAAATCTAGATCAACTTTGGCGAATGATGAAAGGTAGTTCTTTTCACAATGGGTATATCTGGCATATATTAGAATGGCATGCTTATAAACTATTAATATAACATTGAAGAAAAGGCATTTAGTAAGGGTTGTTAAATATTATTATACATCTATCAACATTTTTCCCACTGTGAATCTTAAGCCACTATTTCTATTCCATCTGAAATTAATTTGATTTGCTATTTAGAAATGCCTGATGGTGGCAGTAGTGGCTTATAGTATTTGTTATCTGGAAGAAGACAAGTATTGTATTAATTTTGCATATTCCTGTCTCTTCTCATTTTTGCCCAAACATTGGTATGTCAGTATTCTACAAGATTGTCTTGTGGAAGTTTTTGACATGTATTTGTTTATCTGTGGAACGGGCAAAGGTGTTTTTTCATGTATAGTTATGTTAGGCAATTCTTACACCAGCAATTTTCCCTCTATTTCAATTGTGTGTATGATTCAGTGTGTGTGTGTGTGTGTGTGTGTGTGTGTGTGTGTGTTCATTCATGTTAGTGTGTGTGTATATGCACATCCTCGTCTGCAAATTAAGTGGCTATAATAAAAAGAAAAAGACATGCATTCATCTTCACGTGGTTTATATATAATGTAACAGATTTTAAAATAGTATGGTCCACAGAATTTTGAAATAGCGTAAGGCAGTAGATAGGTTATTGGACAGAATACTGTGGAAAAGTGCAGTTGTTTTAAGGAGAGAAGAGATCATTAGCAAAGAACATCTATATGTAACTGTCTAATCTCCATAGGAAGCTGGCACTGTGATACAGTGTTAGTTTGTGTGAAAAGGTGCTGTGATTTTATAGGAAGAGGTTCATGGAAATAGTTTTTTGTTCATATCTTGAAAAAAATTGCAACATGCATTTTCTGTTTTAAATATTTTCAGAAGTACTTTTCCTTGGGAAAGATAGTCAGATATATCAGCTCAAAGAACAGAGTCGCATACTCTAGGGCTATGTATGAAATGCTGGATTTAAATTTTTCATACAAGTGTTAGGGCTGTGAGGCAGGTATCTGTGAAATATCTACCATCCAATTTTCTACTTGTATGTTTCATCTCTGATTACACTATTATTTCCATTATCTGTTGAAGTGCATTTTTTAATTTGAAAGGATGTGCATGATCCTAACCAATCAGGAATCATATAGAGAAGACATTTGGGTTCTGGTGCAAGGTAGCTAGTCATGTGTAGCTACTTGATGTTGTAATTTAAGCAAACAAAGCTGCCTACTGGCTTTCAATGGAGAGAAAGAAACCTCCTGGCAGTGGGGTCAATGTAACCATCCCTTGAAGTCAATACGTATAGATAACTCCCTGAAAATATTGTAGTAGCAGGATTTCTGCTTGGTGCTTTTTTGTGTGTGTGCCTTTAAGTCAGTGGTGACTCCTGGTTACTTCCTAAACAAGTCCCTGAAACTTTCTTGGCAAGATTTTTAGCCCTTGCCCTCTTCCTAGGCTGAGAATGCATGACTGGCTAAAGCCACGCAGCTGGCTTTGCGCCCAAGGCGGGACTAGAACATGGTGTATTTTGGGGAGATCTTAACAAAAAGGTGTTCACCTTTCCAGGACATTAATGACATCATTTTTTTTGGTCATGGGGCCCTCAATATTTCTTCTAACAAAAATGTAAGAAGTTATCATAAGATTCACATCACAAAATACTGGAAAAAGTATATTCCACAAGGAATAGAGAAAAAGTCAGGTTGTTATTCATTGCAAAGGATGTGCATATGAAACTTTAAAAAAAAAACATTTCTCACATTCCCTCTTTACACTTTATACAGAAAATGTTCATTTGTATATGCTAACTTAAAGAAAAAAATAATATAATCAGGAGATGAGATAAGGCCAGCTAGCACAAAAAATCATTGTACATCCATATTCATGCAGCTCTTTTAAAAATTGATCAATACCCAGAGTTTTTCACCTTTGTTTTTAAGCAGTATTCTTTTTAGCAAGATATTCCATCATCTTTAACATTTTTATTAACAACTGTTAAGGTCTGTACATACTGTTGGGACATTTCCCATGTGGATTTTGTCTTTTACAAAATGTTTTTTACATGGAAATCCCTTATTTTATTGAAATAATAATGTAAAAAATTGAAGTTGGCACTCCCAATTTTGTATTCCATTTATCCTCTATGATGTAGTGCATGAAACTAATCTGGTTTGGGGAGAGAAAGGTTGAGCCATAAAGCAAAAATGTGTCCTATAGAATATCTTTCAAAGTGGTATGTGTTATCAGGATGAATGACTGAATTCTCTTTTCAGGACCATAGAATTTCTTGCTCAGTTTCTTCTGAACTGGTGCAGATGGTGCTTTATAATGCAGTTTCTAAAGAGAAATGTTCATATGCTGCAGTCCTTATAAACACGCACACAATTTCAGAGAAGTTGTTCTAGTCTCTGGTTTTGCATAATATGTTGAAGGCCAAGGACCAGCACTCAGGAGGAGATCAGAAACCCCATCTAGCAGGATCATCTTAGCTTCCATGTGGGAAGACATATTAAGCACTGATTTCCTGTGGGTGACAGCAGGAATCCTGTGCAACACTAAGAAGATGACCTGTTGGCAAATAAGCCTCAACCTGTGTGGCTAAATGTTTCTGAATTGAAGGGGAAGTCCTGCTGTCTTCAATCATCATGCTTTGTCATTGTAAAACCAACAAAATAGTATTTTTTGCCTAATTTAAAGGAGCTGCTTTTTTTTATAGCACATATTTCGCTTTGTACTATATTTGATAGTTTAAAGATAATTTAGCCTGTAGAATACTTTTGTCTTTGTATTGTTCATGAATGTTACAAGAAAAGTGCTTTACTTTGTTGCCATAATTCTCTTGTACTGCTGTAAAGTGGGGTTTTGTTTTGTTTCATTTTGTTTTTGTTACTGTTTTTCAAACACCTGAATCGATCAACATTTTTGGTACTGAGTTTTGTATGCTCTGATTATTATTATTTGTCAGTATTTTGAATGTTTACATCTCTTTGACACTAGCCATTCAATGCCTTTTTTCGGGAAGTATTTCTCATGCCCAGATTGAAGCAATGTGAAATCAACCCATATCTAGCATGCCTGAGGAACACACATTTATGTATTCTTACCATAAATAGATATTTTTGTCCTTGGATAGAGAAACAAAAACTCCTCTCAGTCCTCTACCAAAGAAATACACAAACACACCCACGCACTCACGCACATACACTTTGTGTTAAATTCTCAGAAAGGGGAACACTTGATTTCAGCGGCATTGCGGTGGTTATTCTTTATTACCTGAATAAATGTGACCAAGTGATTTTTTTTCTTTTAAGATACAGTGTTTGGTTTAGAATTCAGGGATCATGCTTCATCACTGGTGCTGTCTGTATTTTTTTTTTAAAGAAAACATTGTTTGCTTACCAAAATAATTGATCACAAAATTATAATACAAATGGAAACTTTTGTTCTGTCTACATGTTTGCTCTATTCCCCCCCCCCCACCAGTTCCTTGAAAATAATAATTTGGGCTTCAATATCAAAATATTCTAAACAAAATAAAAGCAAGAATAAACATTGGTTGGTGTATTATTTCCCCCACTTCTTTTAAATGTGCTAAAAGAAAATAAGGCAAAGTTCCACATTTTATTGTTTTGTTGGATGGAGGCCACAAAGTAGATGGAGCATTGTGACATATATGGGGGAGTAGGTTTGGAAGATATTTGGGTGGTATTTAATTAGTGATTAGTCTTTCTTAAAAAAATGCTATCAAAAAATACAATTAAGTTTCTCCACTCCGCTCCAAATTACCACAATTTACGAGGCAAGAAATCATACGTTAGGCAATAAAGTTGGAAAATCTCATGCTCCCAAGGATGCTATTACCGTGATAGGACAATAATCTGATGTTTCTCAAATTTGTTGTGTTTTTTTTTTTACTTCAGAAGCATAAAAGATCCCTTTATTCCTCTCTTTGTAGGCAAACATAGGAAGAAAATAGTTGAGGTTTGGCATGCAGAACCTAAAGCTCTTTGAGTTCTTCACAATTCACAACAACAACAACAACTAAAACCCTTTAGATCAGGTCTTGAGGTCACAGTCTTAAGGAATCTTTTTGTTTCTTTCGAGGAGGCAAAAACTATTATTTTCAGCCTGCTAGTCTTTTACTGGCAGTACTTCAGAAATATTAGATCTTCCTGGCCAGAGTACTTGGAGGTTAAGATTGTTCCTAAATTACATGCAAGACGTACACAGTGAAAGCAATTCAGTTAAATGCAGTTTGATTCTTTTCAGTTATTTTTGTACAGGAATGATTAAACCTAGTTTTAATATGCTGATTCCGCAAATTAAGACATGGAGAGCAAATGATTATACCTTACATAGCAGAAAGCAGCTCTATATATCTCTATCTCTATATATATCTATCTATCTATCTAATTTATCATATCCAGACCAAAGTGAACAGTCAAATCACAGAAATACCATAATAAGGATAAAAAGATGCACTGGGTGAACTTCTTTCTGTGTCACTATTAGGAAATGGTAAGACCCAAGAATCTGGGAAAAGGCCACAAGTTAGTATAAGTTAGCAGCCCAGCCCAGGACATGGAAGAAGGGGTGATTCTTAAGCCAGTTGCAGAGAATAATATTGGAAAAGAGAGATGCTGCAGTCATCGTTTGGAGTTTTATTGGAATTGTGCCTCTCCAAAACCAAGTTGATAACTACCATAGAGATAGCAAACTCTTGTTCTCTCACAACCCAAGAATCCTTTTGTATTTTTAAATCATAAAACAGTACTGTATAAAGCAGGGATCTCCAACCTTGGTCCCTTTAAGACTTGTGGACTTCCACTCCCAGAGTCCCTCAGCCAGCAAAGCTGGCTGAGGAACTCTGGGAGTTGGAAGTCCACAAGTCTTAAAGGAACCAAGGTTGGAGACCCCTGGTATAAAGCATCAACACAGAGAAAGAGACGTAACATCAAATCAGTGCAGTGATCAGTAATAGTTGCAGAAGAATCAAAGTGACATTGTGGTGGTAAAATACAAGACTTGCCTCTTCTGCAGTCCATTGTGATGTTGCATGTTGGTATGAAAGGAGCAAAAAATTTTAAATATATATTTTAAATTTTATATATATATAGAAGTTTGTTCCATAAATTCCACTTGCTGGAATAATATGGACTTTTCTGGAAAGTAAAGTTTCACACAATATGTGACGGAATGTCTGAAACAGTAAACACGGTGAGGCAGATGCTTTTGATCTCATTTGTCCTCATAAAATGAGAGAGGTGAGAATTGAGGGCCAATTTGTTTATTATAAGGGGTATAGAAGAAAGGGGATCTCTGTACTACAGGACAGACTCTTCTATTTTCCACAGAATTGGGACAACCTAGACCCATTATCCAAGTTCTGAAAAAAAAATGCCTGAGGTGACAGATGAATTTCATTCAGTTCACTCGTATGAATTTTTGCTTCTGCATCATATAGAATCCAGCAGAAATGTAAACAAATGCCACTGGTTCCTTCAGAATTAATTTGGCTGTCATTTAAGGATCCAACTTCAAAGTCTCTCTTCACAAATGGGTTCACTGACAGAACACTTTAGTGACTTCCAAATCACTCTATAATTTCAAATGTGAAATAAAGATGTCAGAGTAATCTTCCAGGGATGCATTTTATATCTCAAATGTGCCAATAATTAGTGCAAATAAAATTCACGTTCAGCTTAGAGGTGTAAAGCTTTATGAATAAAATTAAGAAAGACGAGTGATTCAGAATTCCCCCCCAACCCCTCCCCCCCCATGTCTGCTGCTTCAGAGCAGGAAATCCAGATCTAATACAAGCTTCTTTTTTCATATATAATGACATCTGAGCTAGTCTGCCTAGTGGGATATGGAAAATTGGCTCGTTTTAGCTTTCCTGTCACTACTGCTTTAATTTTTCATCTCTCTGCTTTAGAAAAGCATGTCAGTTAAAATAGAAAAGACATGAATCCTGGATTATAAGTACAAACATCTTGAATATTACTCTCATCCTTACTGCAAAACATAATGGGATTTGAATGACGGAAGAAATAATTCAAGAATGACAGTTCTTTAGTTCATCCCTAGAAAATGGAAAAGTCTTTTTCCTCCTAATCTACTGTCCTTCCTAAATACTACCATATGTCTGAAAGTGCATTCTTTCTTGAAAGTAACAGAGAATGTATGCTATGATTGGTTATTATGATTGATTATCAAGTTGGTGTTGACTCTTAGCAACGACATAGATAGATTTTCTCCATGGCAATCTGTCCCTAGCTTGGTTGTTCACCATCCTACTGGTCCTTTTCTTTTTTTCCTTCCTCCCATCAATAGAGCCTTCTTTAGAAACCTGGGATTTCACATAATGTGTCTAAAACAGAGTAAATAGACCCTAGTCATTCTTGCTTCTGGTGAAAACACAGAATTATGATTCATTAGTTGACTTTTTTAGTTGTCCATAAAATTCTTAGAAGTTTTCTCCAATGCCAATGTTCAAAAGCATCAATACTTCTATCCTGCTTCTGCAAGGTCAACTTTTCATTCCAATAAGAAATACTATTCCTAGAACTATCTGACCTTTGTAAATAAAGATTATATGCTGTGAATATATATGTAAATATATTCACAGCATTTGAATATCTTTTCCAAGGCTTTCATAGCTGCTCTACCAAGTGCTAGTCTGCATTTCTTGACTGCTTGACCTTTGCTGCTGCTGCTTGATCCTAAAAGGCAGAAGCTATCTTCTACTTCAGTATCTTCATTTTTATCTCTAAAACTGGTTAATGTACCAGTTGCTATTAGTGTGGACTTCTTTACGTTTAATTTTAGTGCCACTTTTTCCACTGTGATCAACTTTTATTTCTAGTGTTTGCAGATCATTTGCTTTATTTGTTATAAATACGTTATAATAGGAAGCATTTGCTATATTCATTGTATCACAGTATCATCATTGTATTTAAAATTATATTAATTCTATTTAATGTAACAGCTTTTTTGTTTTATTCACCAAGGACTTCCTACATAACGCTAATAATAGCATTCCTGCTGTTCCCATACATATTGATTAAATTACATTTATGCCACTGTGAATGTTAATCAGTTGGAACTTGACAATTTTATTTTGACACAGAAGTAATCAATTACTATGAGTTGATAGTATTGCTGGGTTGTTTGAACAAAAGCAGTTTGCAGACATAATGAATATTAATTCTAGGGATTCATTAATATATTTGAAATTATTATGGAAGCAATGGTTGACACAATAAATGGATAGCAGAACTGTTGTTCTGTTCATAGAAAATTATATCCAAAAGAAAACTTTCCTCCCTGAAAAGTAAATACAAGAAAATCCCTCTAGTTCACATTCATCTTCATTTGCTTCACTTGGGTACTATTCACCCTGGCTTGAGAGCTTCCACAAAGAGCCAGACCTAATTCCCATTATCACATTAACAAACAACCATGGTTAGCTGTTTTGAAAAGAGTTTACCTGGGAAATTCTTGATTTCTTTGACTTCCTTTTTTATATGAATTAAGAGTAAAGGGATTTTAGTTACTACAGGTACTAGGAATAAAGCAGTGATTTTTTTTTGTATGCTGCTTTTGGTTAGTTGAAGCAAGCACTGCATAGTTACCTATGCTGAATTTCAGATTCAAAGAGACAAGGGAGCTCTAAAGTGCATGTCAACACTCTGGTAGAACACTGATCATCTCTTATAGCAGCTGCAAACATGCTCCAATAACCTAGTGAGAAACAATTAATGCTATTTAAAAAAGAACATCCATCCATTAAGACAATACTAAATTCACCAACTCATGAAGAAATTATAGAAATAATAACTGGCTATATAAAGCATCAAATGTTTTTTAGAAGGAAAATAGGATAGGATAAAGTATTTGAAATAAATATCCCACACTTTACCAGTGAAAAGAATATTAATTCACAGTTCATTATGTTCACATCTGTTAGCTGCTTACATACATAACTGTTGGGCTATTCCTTTTGGGATAAGCAATGTTATCGGAAGTACAGAAAAAAGAGGTAGAAACAATGTAAAAGAAAATAAGAGGAAATAAATAAAAAAGGAACCACGCAAGAGTGAGTTTACACCAACTTATTCTGTAAGCCGCCTTGAGTCTCCATGGGCGAATAGGCAGCAATATAAATTTAATAAATAAATAAATAAAACACCATTTTCTATACTTCTGCCTAGCTGTCTGTCCTTGCAAACCATTCTTCCTTCCACTAAGTTTATATGCTAATTTCATATATTATCTTTTGTTTTTTTAAATTCTTATACCTCAACCATTTCCTCTAACCACAGCTTTCTGGTTTTCTTCTTTCTCACAAGCAAGTCACACTTTGGGAGGAGGGACTTTGATTCAAGTGCATGCACAGATGACCAATTTGCAGAATGTCCTAATACAACTAACACAACAGTTGGGGCAGAATTAGGCTGGTTTTCACTGGTTTTACCCCATTTTAGCAAGCTTTTTAGAACGGAGGCATTTTAAGCTTTGTGGATGGTATTTTTAAGATGATGAATGGTCACCAATACCAGCCATAGATGTCAAATATAGATGTCAAATACTCAACAAGTAAACTTCACTTTAAACATTAACTGGAAGGTGATACTGAAATAGGCTTTTATTTATTTGGCAATATTTTTATCCTACCTCTATTCTAAAATAACATATAACAAGAACAGTTTGGAATAATATCAACTTGACTTGCTCTGTGGGAAAAGCAATATATAGAGTAGAAGACACCATCGAGAAGACTTATTACCTAGTCCACGGCCCATGTACCATGTGAGAAAGTGGGTCCTCAACCGATCCTCTCTAGCTTTCCAGATCCAGTGGATAGATTGACTTGTGGCAGGTCATTGCCTAAGATTTCTAAATCCTTTATCACAGGGATCTGCAAACTTGGCTCTTTTAAGACTTGTGGACTTCAACTCCCAGAGTTTTAAAAGAGTGAAGTTTGCAGACCCTTGCTTTATCACATAAGACTTTAAAGGCCATAACTTTATGAAGTCTAATCTAACCACTTTACTTTTACACCATGCATAGCTGCAATGTTGCCTCCAAAAGCCGCCCTATGCACAGTACCCTTCAGTAGTCCAGCTGTGTACTGATTAAAGAATGAAGTATTGTCACTGGTATATCCTTGATAGAAATGAATCTTAGTTGTAAAGATAAATTGTAGGTTTTGTCCTGTGCCTCTGTATGATGGCCTGAAACAAGTCTTCTTCATTTTTGATAATACTGATATTTTCCAAGGTAGGTCACATGAAAAATGATTTAAAGAATGTTTTCTTGGTGTTTTTTTAATGAACAAAGAAGAGTTTGTATCAATCGGACTTTAAAGGGGAAAAAATCACATGGCCTAATTGCAATATGTGATCTAGACCAGGGGTTTCCAACCTTGGCAACTTTAAGACTTGTGGACTTCAACTCCCAGAATTCCTCAGCTTTGCTGGCTGAGGGATTCTAGGAGTTGTTTTTTTTTATTTGTCAAACACAACAGTATATATAAGTATAAGCATGAAATAACCATATGAATTGGATATAATCAAAGGGAACATTAGGACAGGAACGGTAGGCATGCTGGTGCTCTTATGCACGCCCCTTACAGACCTCTTAGGAATGGGGTGAGGTCAATAGTAGATAGTTTTTGGTTAAAGCTTTGGGGATTTTGGGAAGAGACCAGAGAATCTTTTCATTCGCGCGGGGCTGGCTTAAAATTTTATCAGTTTTTTAAATTTCTTAAATTTTTATTATTAATTTTTAATGGGATTTTAGTTTTTTATATATTTTAAAGTTTTCAGGCTAATTATAATAAGTTTTTTAATTTGCATTTTAAATTGTACATTGGTATTGTCTTTTTTACTTCTGCCTGTACACCGTTCTGAGTCCTTCGGGAGAAGGGCGGTATAAAAATCAAATAAATAAATAAAATAAATAAAATAAATAAATAAATAAAATCAGGTAGTGCATTCCAGGCATTAACAACTCTGTTACTGAAGTCATATTTTCTACAATCATGATTGGAGCGGTTCACATTAAGTTTAAATCTATTGTGTGCTCGTGTATTGTTGCGACTGAAGCTGAAGTAGTCTTCGACAGGAAGGACATTGTAGCAGATGATTTTATGAGTTATACTCAGGTCATGCCGAAGGCGGCGGAGTTGAAGTCCTCAAGTCTTAAAGTTGCCAAAGTTGGAGACCCCTGATCTAGACAATGTAGTATTAAATACTAAAGAAAACTGAACATCTTTACCAGAAGGGAAAAATGATGTTACTCATTTTATATTTACCGTATATACTCGAATATAAGCCGATCCGAGTATAAGCCGAGGTCCCCAATTTTACCCCAAAAACTGGGGTAAACTGGGGACTCGAGTATAAGCCGAGGGTGGGAAATGAGGCACCTACCGGTTGGGGAAACCCTCCCTCCCCCAGCTGAGAAGGCTGGCGGCTCCCCCGCCCCGCCCTCTCACTGCACCGGCAGGGCTTCAGTCCGGTAAAATGTGAAAAAAAGAAAAAAAAAACTCGAGTATAAGCCGTATATACTCGAGTATAAGCCGAGGGGCTTAAAAAAAAACAAAAACTTGAGTATAAGCCGTATAGACCCGAGTATAAGCCGAGGGGACGTTTTTCAGCACAAAAAATGTGCTGAAAAACTCGGCTTATACTCGAGTATATACGGTATTTATTTTTGTCAATCATATATAAGATAAGAGATAAAAGTATAAATATAATTTGGATACATGAAAAGAGTAAGTAAAAAAATGAATTTAGGATAGGGATGGAAGGCATGTAGGTGCACTTATGCACACCCCTTACAGACCTTTTAGGAATGGGGTGAGGTCAACAGTAGACAGTTTAAGCTTAAAGTTTTGGGGGTTTGGGGAAGAAACTACAAAGTCAGGTAGTGCATTCTAGGCATTGACCACTCTGTTACTGAAGTCATATTTTCTGCAATCAAGTTGGGAGTAGTTTACCTTGAGTTTGTATCTATTATTTGCTCATGTATTGATATGATTGAAGCAGTCATTGACAGGTAGCACATTGTGGTGGATAATTTTATGTACTATGCTTAGGTCAGACTGAAGTCTGTGTAGTTCTAAGTTGTCTAAGCCCAAAATTCGGAGTCTGGTGGCATAAGGTATTTTATTGCGAGCAGAGGAGTGGAGGATTCTTCTTGTGAAATATCTCTGGACTCTCTCGATTGTATTTATGTCCGATATGCAGTGCGGGTTCCAGACAGATGAGCTGTATTCAAGAATTGGTCTAGCAAATGTTTTGTATGCTCTAGTTAGTAGTACAATATTACCAGAGAAGAAGCTACGCAGGATTAGGTTAACAACTCTTAGTGCAGAGAGTTGGGTTAACCTGATTGTCTCTTTTCCTATCTCTTGAAATTATGCTTTCATTTTCTTTGGCTATCTTGGAACAACCTTTTAAAATTTCTATTTCCTTTTTTAAAAAAACTTCTCCTTCCTAAAATTGGTGACCCACTTTATAGTCCTATAATGGGTTTCTGGTTATGACTACTACCAATAGTTAGCTTTAATTCTGTTTTCTTTCTAACAAGTTTAAAAATAGTTTCCACAACTGTTTTACTTGTTGCTCTATAAGGGCCAGCTGCTGCTACAATCCCCTACTACTACTGCTACTACTACTACTACTACTACTACTACATCTTCTATAATTCTTTTTAAACCAGATCCTTGCCCAAAGAGTTGTTATCTAATATTTCACAGAGTATAAATAACCGAAGGACAGCCCAGAGACATTACATGATGAAACAAGAAGAGACAGGGTTCATACTTTACAATCTAAAAGCAAATAACAGGGCAGCCCAGACAGCAATAGGTTTTCATACTGCTCCCGAAGCCAGACTTGTTATTAATTATTAGTGCAATTCAAGGTGCTGATTATCTCCTTTAAAACCCTGGATAGTTTCAAACCTAGTTACCTGAGGAGATCCCTTCTCCTATATCCATCTGCTCATCCAAGATTGAACAGTGCTAACTCCTTCTAGGACCCATCTATCTGAGAATACCATTTGATGGTACTGAAGAAATTAACATTTTCACAAGCTTCTTTCTGTTGTGGAACTCCTTCTCTATGGGCATCTGGCTCAGCCATTCCCTCTTGGCTTTCATGATAGCAGTTAAGATCTGGCTTTCCATGTAGCCAAGAAGAAAAGGTTGTTATGGACGTGAGGGATGTATTTGCAGATACATACCTTTGTTTTCCTGGTTCATTTAAAATGTCGTTGAGATTTTTTTATTGTTTTATGGGGTGCCTTTCTTTTGAGGGATGTGTGTGTTCTTTTTATGATGTTCTTAATTGTTAGCACCTCAGATCCTTTGGGAATGCTGTAAATAAATACTGAACTTTCAACGGATGCCAGAATAACGGTATGTTTTTATTGGATTTTAATATGGAAATGTTGATATTAATGTTTCAGTTTAACTTCCAAAGTGTTATAATTTTTCTAGTGCTAGTAGTAAAAATGTAAAAATCTCTTAAAATCTTCCGCTGCAACTTTAATAACCTGATTTCACTATGCCAGGAAAAAGAAAAGAAATGTGATTCTCAGTTCCCAGTACAGTATGTGCTGCTCTAGGATATCTCCTGTTCACAGGCATCTGCTAATTAGCCTGTGTGTTCATGCTTTGAATGGATCCAGAGGTACAGTGCATTCGGTACAAAGGTTTATGAATTATGCTTTAGTGAAGTGGGAAAGAGTTATTTCTCTTGGGAAAAAATTGTTCAAACAACTATTTAGTTCCAGACTTTAATCCAACACAATAAGGTTTGTTACAAAGCAAAAAAGAAAAAAGATTGACCATAATAATATAACCAAAGTTGAATGGATGGAAAGATAATATTTGTCAAATAAAGCTTAAAAGGAGACAGTGTAGAGGATTCTTAGAACTAGTATGTAATGAGGATGCAAAATGGACAGAGAAGGGAAAGAAAAATAATAGAGCATACAGTAGATAGCTACAATGATTTTGTTTCAGGATAGAAGACGTAGGCCCTCACTTCCTGATCTCACATGGATGTAAGAACAAATGAAGAAGCCAAGTACAAAAAGAGAATTTTCAGTCCACTATTCAGCAAAACCCATGTTGGCAGGGTTCAACCCTATTCGACATGAAATTACTGATATTTGACTGAATTAAGATTACCTACTGTAACTGGGAAAAAGCCATACTATAGAAATTAAAACCATTATGTAGAATATAATTGACAGATGTCTTGATTATCCAATTTACAGATTTTGTCATATCTTGGCTGATATTCTGGGCATATCTGCAACTCTCCAGGTTCTGCATTTTCCTAGGAACAGCTCCCTTTAATGTACTAGAGAACATATCCAAACAAAGAGATGTTGGTCCTATGCAGTGATTCCAGTTCATTATTCTTACTCATGGAGATCTTTCAGTCACCTTCTGTCTTTTGGGTCTTCTTGACCCAAAGTATCAGAATAATGTCATAAGATATGAAGCATTGATACATTTAAGCAGCACATCCAAGTTCCTGTAGATTATTTTAGTGATTGTACAGGCTTACAGAGGAGAATCTACTAAATATACAGGTAATCTACTAAATATACAGGTAGACCTCGATTTACAATAGTACATTTAGTGACCATTTGAAGTTACAACAGCACTGAAAAAAGTGATTTATGACCATTTTTCACTCCTGTAAGGAATGCCTCTGCCCCCCTATTATTACCCTCAGTATGCTATTGTTTTTATTTTCAATGACTATTTGGCCAGTGACTTCCATACATAAATGTTCCTGTTCCTATACATTTACTTCATAAAGAAGAAATAATATCAATATTTGCCAAGAGTATTTGATTATATTTAACTGACTATATGTAGAGCAATTCAAAAACACAGGAAAGATTTGTTGCCTACTATACATGCTTTTGTTGAAAATTAAACAATCTCAAAATCAATACAGGTTGCTTCATTAGTGAAACAGCAATATTTCAAATATAGCTTTGGTTTTAGCTGAAATATTATTAAGGATTTAACTCTTGAAATAAAGTCATCGCTAGTTAGGTTGGATTAGATTGATCTAACTAAGAGGTAGACTACTTTCTTATATGTGGTAAAAGATTTTGTTTTAATCATGCAAAGGATCAGTTTCCAGGAGTATAATAATATAATATAACAACAGAGTTGGAAGGGACCTTGGAGGCCTTCTAGTCCAACCCCCTGCCCAGGCAGGAAACCCTACACCATCTCAGTCAGATGGTTATCCAACATTTTCTTAAAAATGCATTTAATTTCTGTAGACAATTCTTATGAATCACAGCTTCGTTGCACTGTATGCAACGTATGGAATTGGTTATTAATGCAACGTCAGAACCATGGTTTTAAGGATAAATCTCCTTTGGATAGAATTTAGCCTTCATCTTTTCAGTGCCAATTCAGCATATGTGAATCCCAATGTTTTACTCACTCTGCTTCCCACAGAACAAAATCTTTCCAAAACATTTCCATGCTACAAGCATCCTTTATTGTAACAAGGCACCTCATGAAAATATTAGTTGCTAAATAATTGACTCTTTTTCCCTACTGCCATTCCAAACTTTTGTTATTATGGTGGGTGCTTGTGGCAAAGGATGGGAGGATAGGCATGCACTGCATGTTATACAGGGACATGTCAGGTAATTGGCCATAATGCAAATATCTAATTAGGGATAGTTCCACTTCTGTTGCTTGAGTTGACTTCTCTGTAGAGAGAGCTGGGAGGAAACATAGCAGAGAAACCACTGATAGACTCCTACTAATCCCTGAGGCCATTGTATGTGAGGGAAGGGAAGCTGTGTTACCTGTCACCTGCTTGGCAGAGGGTGAGGGTAGGTTTGTTCAAGCAGGTGCAGAAGTTGTTTACTTAACAAGGTTGTCAGCATCTGCCTCCTAGTAATTAAGAAACCCATTCAAGAAGAGGTTGCCAGGTGCTCTCCTGGCTGTCCTGTCTGCTGTGACAACTGGGACAAAATTTCATGTAAATACTTGCCAGCATCCAGGCAAACCTGAGCTAATGGGAGGTTATATACTGGCCGTTAAACTATTTGTAGGCTTAACTGACAGGTTTGTGGGCTCAGTAGCTGTCATGGTAAAAGTTTCAGCTGATAAGATAGACTGACCTTTCCCTTCCCCCAACAGGTGTGAGATTAGAAAGGTTATGAAACCTCACAATAATAGTAGACATTGCCATTTCAATATGATAGTGACATCTGTTCACTGTGCCCCTTTAAACCAGGGGTGAAATCTAAAAATTTTTGCTACCTGTTCTGTGGGTGGATGTGTCCTGTGACTGAATGGGCGTGGCCAACTCAATGTCCCTCACAGCCATGCCCAGTCAGTCACGACCCCCCCCACCAAGCCACGCCCACAGAACCCAGTAGGAATTTTTTTTTAAATTTCTATTCTGCCTTTTCCCTATTTGCGAGATGACTGCAGCTGCAGCCTCTCCGCCCGCTTGCCACCCACTCGCCACCTGTTCTCCCTTCACCTTGGGTTGGGGGCCGGGGCCTAGGGATGCGCCATTCCCCGAGGCCCCGGAGACGCCAACTGCCTCAAAGGGGTCGGGGAATGCACCATTCCCCAACTCCAGCCTTTCTCCGGAGCTGCCGCCCACTCACCACCCACTCACTGCCTGCCCGCCCTTCGCCTTTGGTCAGGGGCCGGAGCCCAGGGATGCTCAGGGATTCCCTGAGGCCCCGGAGTCACCACCTGCTCACCGCCTATCTCAACCGGATCGGGAAATGCACCATTCCCCGACACCAGCCTTGTCCCAGAGCCACCGCCCACTCTTCCTTCGCCACGCGGCATATACTTACTTTCCGGCAAGCGCACACCCAACCTGCAGCGGCAGCTCTGGGGCAAGACTAGTGTCGGGGAATGGTGCATTCCCTGACCCAGTTGAGGCAGATGACAAAGGTGGTGGCTCCGGGGTATCAGGGGAATGAGGCATCCCTGGGCCCTGGGCCCTGGGCCCTGACCAAAGGCAAAGGGTGAATGGGCAGCGAGTGGGCAGCAGCTCCAGGGAAAGGCCGGAGTCAGGGAATGGTGCATTTCCTGACCCGGTTGGGGCAGGCGATGGCTCCGGGGCCTCGGGTAATGGGCCCCAGCCCCTGACCAAAGGGCGAGCAGGTGGCGAGCTTCCTTCCCAGTGTCCTGGTGTCCAGCTTGTGAAGGCTGGACTGCGGGCCATGGACTGGTTCGGGGGTGTGGCCAGTCAGCAATTGCTACCGGATCGGCAAACCAGACCCAATCTCCACTACCTACTCTCCCGATCCGGTCCGATCCGGTAGCATTTCACCCCTGCTTTAAACCCTGCAAAAATAATGAGTCAGGGCTAGTATTAGTTATTTTTAGCCAATTGGCCACCCATATTTTGTGTTCCATTAGATGGTTTTATTCCCAAAATTTTCAAAATGGCTACTCTGTCCTAAAGCTACAAGATTTAACTAGGATTAAAAAATGCAGCTCTGTTCCACTAAAACACTAGTGTCAAACTTGTCAGGTCACATTGCCATCACGTAATATATTGCGATGTTTTTTCCATTCGCGGAGCTGGGGTAAGCATGGCCTATGCATAATGCATCCTGCCCGTGGGCCACCCCACCAGTTTGACACCCCTGCAATATAATAACTTTATATTACTTCATAATGAAACACTCTCTTTCACATTTTGTTTAATAACTATTAAGATTTTCAAACTTTTATAAAGTGGCTACTCTAACAGAATCACTTGGATAATCTTCCTATGGGGAGTGAGATAGCTCTCTTTTTCTCTTAATTAGATGTTTCATGTGAAATGGAACATTCCTTCATCTGTTTTCTCCTCTTCCCTCCAATATTCCTTTTCCATCTTCTGCTCCAAATTCAATGGGATAGACTTTGTAAGTGGTAGGGGAAATGACCATGAAACAATGTGTCTATGACATTGTTGGGCCAAGTGTGCCTTTTGTGACAACCCTTTTAATTAAATAAATATGCAACTGTTGCTCATATACAGATGTAAACTCAATCTCAATCAATCCAGAGTCAGTTAGAGTCAGGTGACATCCAAGATGAATGAATGAATGAATGAATGAATGAATGAATGAATGAATGAATGAATGAATGAATGAAATTATTGCTTAAATTAGGGCGGTGCTGAGTTACTGACTACATTTGAACTACACTGAAAACATTCAAAAACGATTCCAAAAATAACGATAATGATGATTGTGCAAAAATGTTCAACACAGTGGATTTCCAGTTTCTTCTGTGAGGGTAGAGCTGCACCTTGAGCCCCCAAATCTATCGCTCTTCCATTGTCTTCTATTTTTTTCTTCTCACAACCTAGGATTTTCCAGTAAAGTGAATTAATTAATGATTGCTGCCTTTTAGGTTATTAATTGCTGGAACCAGAAGAGACATATTTTCTGGGACATCTGTCAGGGAGAAGATTTGGCAATATCTCACCTATATGCCCATTTGTTATATGACCAGAATTTACATTTTTTTGCCATTGTCCAGTGTTTACTTCTGGTTTCTGACTAGAATGCCCATTGGAAAAAATGGATTTGCCTAATGACTGCCGCATTCACTAGGTGACTATAGCATTTCTAAAAAAATATTGTAAATTGGATCCCATTTCATGATGCCTTGACTCTATAATTTTGGGCTCAGTTACAGTTGTAAATTGAGGATTACTACCGCCCCTCCAAAAAAAATCATACATTTTAATCCAGCAAATAAATTCTGTAAGAAATCCAATTTGTCTTTGTAACTCACTAAAAAAACATTTCAATATGTATCACCTCAATGTAGCTATGATCTATTGTGTCTAAAACAGCTATTTCATTTTTTGTCAGCATACAATGCTACTGAATTTTCAAACACCTGATATTATCAAGAGACTTGTCAATCTTTCGTAAAACCAGGTTTTACTGAATGAATTTTAGAGGGTAATAAAGTTCTGTAATCTCCTTGACAAATCTTTGAAACAGTTTTTGTCAAATGTATTGGTTGATGAATTGCAAAATTCATAGTCTTTTGCTGCTTTCCAAATAACTGTTATCTAAGCCTCATAATATATTGCAAAATATATTTTACAAAAAAATCCCTGATACATCGCTAACAGAATAGGATCCCAGCTTTCCTAAATATTTTATGCCAGGTACTGTATATAACATTTGGCTAATTTTATTATTTGGTATTGTCAAATTCCCTGAATGGGCAATCAGTATTTTTTAGAGATCTATCCCTTGACCTGGGTACTTATTTATTTATAGAATATAAACCATTATAGAACTTATAAATTTGAGTTATTTGTTATAATCATTATAAATTATCCCCTCATCAATATCCCTCTGTCTCTAACTAGCTAGCTATCTTATAATTCTAGTCATCTTACACTTCTAAATCAGTACAAGTAAAGAACATAGCTATATTCAATATTTAAAATAATGATCTCATAGACCAAAGAAGTGTCAAAACACCACTTACCAAACACTGTCCCTGGAGGAAGGGTGACAACTTCTAGAATATCATTCCCAAATGGCCTTCTGAAATCCTAGCAGGGTGGGAGCTAATCTGATTTCATGGGAACGTCTATATGAAAGAAGGTGGGCAGTTACTGTAGCTCATCTTTGCTTACAGTTATTTTGAACAAGAAGCTGATGATTTACCAAGTTTTTCCTCACTGTTGCTACTACCTGTGTTTTAATACATTTTAATTAATTTTCAGTATTCAAAGCACATAATTGAACAAGTCCCAGTTTAAGTAATCTAAAAGTATAATACACAGCTAGTATGAAGAATATACATGCAAAGCTTATCTTACTTCCTTTTCTAACTTTTTGAATGCAATTCATTTTTAAATTCTAAACGACATAATCTATTGATTGTATAAAAGCATGCCAGACAATTTCCCATTAGTCAAACTTCTATTTATTGAAAGAAAAAATGTATATTTTTTTCTCTTTCAACTGACTATTTTAAGGATCAGTGAACATTTTATTTTGGTCCAATACCAGATCATGAAAACTAAAACACCATATATAATCCGAGAACAATCTTATTAATTAAATAAATAACCTACTTCGGTTGTGAAGTCTTATTATAACAAAGTCTCTTGGCTTAGGCACACAATTTAGCAATGGTGTAGACAATTTCAGGGTACTTAGGTTTGGGGGAATATTGTAAGTACCATTGATCAGAATGACCATCCTATCTCTCTGTTAAGACTAGGATTAGTAGAGAGTGCCTTCAGGGGTGGGTTTCACTTACCTTTGCAACTGGTTCGCTCGCACATGCACTACATCTGCGCATGCACAGAAGTTCCTGCGCATGCGCAGACCATATTTTATGATGTCCAGGCGGGTGGGTGGAGCCTCCCACCACCACTACCAGTTCGCCCAAACCAGGGTGAACCAGTAGCAACCCACCACTGGTGCAGTTCCTTCTAAAATCCACACCCCAGAAAGACATGTCTCAATGTTTCAGTTTCAGTGGAGGCACAGGGCATTTTATGGGGGAAAGAAATATTTGACCACAGTGCTTCCTATAGATCAGGGGTCTCCAACCTTGGTCCCTTTAAGACTTGTGGACTTCAACTCCCAGGGTTCCTCAGCCAGGAACCCTGGGAGTTGAAGTCCACAAGTCTTAAAGGGACCAAGGTTGGAGACCCCTGCTATAGATAATAGACATAAAGAAGGCCCAGCAGTATTGGGAATAAGATAATGAATATAGATATTTTTTGAGTTGCAGTTTCCTGATGTAAAGGAATATAAATGTACTATAACCTTGGGGCAGCAGCAGGGTTATCCTGTATCTTGTAGTCTTTGTTATCCTCCTTTGCTTTAGATTAGAAGACAATCAGGAGGCACTCCCAAATGGAGCAGCTTATTAAAGTTCTGCGTCATTTGGATGTCCTGTGCTAGAAAGGAGAGGATGTATAAATCTTCAGTTTGTGTTTTTGTCTGGTGTCTCATGGCACTTATTTTTAATCTTCTGATTAAGATTTTTTTTAAAAAATATTTTTTAAAAAAATAATTTATAATATGACATACAAAGAATAAAAAGTAAATATTAAGGAAATTAGGGAAGGAAAAAGGGAAGTGGATAGTGGGGGAAAGCAAGGGAAAGCAAGGGAAAAAGAAAGTTGTGTTTTTCTCCAATTTCTCATGTCACCTATTTTTATCTTCTGATTAAGGTTTAAATCATTGTAGAGAATTACCGTATATACTCGAATATAAGCCGATCCGAGTATAAGCCGAGGTCCCCAATTTTACCCCAAAAACTGGGGTAAACTGGGGACTCGAGTATAAGCCGAGGGTGGGAAATGAGGCACCTACCGGTTGGGGAAACCCTCCCTCCCTCAGCTGAGAAGGCTGGCGGCTCCCCGCCCCGCCCTCTCACTGCACCGGCAGGGCTTCCGTCCGGTAAAATGTGAAAAAAAGAAAAAAAAAAAACTCGAGTATAAGCCGTATATACTCGAGTATAAGCCGAGGGGCTTAAAAAAAAAACAAAACTCAAGTATAAGCCATATAGACCCGAGTATAAGCCGAGGGGATGTTTTTCAGCACAAAAAACGTGCTGAAAAACTCGGCTTATACTCGAGTATATACGGTATTAACAGAAGTCAAAAACTGGAATTTGAGGACTGCCCATCAGGAAGCTATTGTCCAAAACGCAATGTTTATTTTTTTTAATTTTTATTTTGTCATATCAGTATATATAGGCATTAACATGAAACAAAATAGCTATATAATATATAAGCATATATATGAGCATAAGTATGTAATAATTATGTTAATTGGATATAATGAAAAGAAACAATAGGACAGGAACGGTAGGCACTTTTGTGCTCTTATGCACGCCCCTTACAGACCTCTTAGGAACGGGGTGAGGTCAATAGTAGATAGTTTTTGGTTAAAGATTTTGGGATTTTGAGAAGAGACCATAGAGTCAGGTAGTGTGTTCCAAGCGTTAACAATTCTGTTACAGAAATCATATTTTCTGCAATCAAGTATGAAGCGGTTAACATTAAGTTTAAATCTATTGTTTGCTCTTGTATTGTTGCGATTATAGGTGAAGTAGTTTTCAACAGGAAGGACATTGCAATAGATGATTCTATGAGTTAAGCACAGGTCCTGTCGGAGGCGGTGGAGTTCTAAAAGTTTTCTAAACCTAGGATTTCAAGTCTGGTGGCATAAGGTATTTTGTTGTTTTTAGAGGTGTGGAAAACTCCTCTTGTAAAATATTTCTGGACACATTCAATTATGTTGATGTCAGAAATGTGGTATGGGTTCCAGACAGGCGAGCTGTGTTCAAGAATTGGTCTAGCAAATGTTTTATATGCTCTGGTTAGTAGTGTAGTGTTTTTGGAGAAGAAGTTACACAAGATTAGGTTTACAACTCTTAGAGCCTTTTTTGCGATGTAGGTGCAGGAGGCTTTGGCACTTAGATCATTTGATATGAAAACTCCAAGGTCTTTAACAGAGTGGGGGTCATCTGTAAGGTAGTGTCCATCAAGCTTGTACTTAGTGTTTAGGTTCTTTTTTCCAATATGTAAGACTGAGCATTTGCTGGTTTAGATTTGGAGTTGCCAAGTTTCGACCATTCAGATACAAAGTCAAGATCTTTTTGAAGGGTAGTTGTATTGTTGGTGGTGTTAAATAGTTTGACATCGTCAGCAAAGAGAACACAATTACTTGTGATATGGTCACAGAGATCATTAATGTATAATATGAAAAAAAATGCTGATAAACTAGGGTGCCATATTACAAATACTGAATATTCCACAAAATAGATTTTGAATTAGAATAGATGAAGGCGCTAAGAAAAAAAGAGGAAGCTCATATCTGTTGGTATGTAATCATGCTGCAGTGTACATTATCCAATGGACATAGATATTCCTCCAGAAAATATATATTCTTTCATAAAGTTAAAAATAGAGATTGAACGTGAGGGAAGAAGAATATATACCCCACAATTAAAACACTGACATATATTGTAACAGGAAGTCCACAACAGTTTATACATTTCAAATTGTATCTATAGCTTTCATTGCCATCTGCTGGCTGTGTTTGCTTTCTCTATGCCAGAATGTCTAACTGCATAGGACATATGCTTTTTCTTCTCCTGGAAGACAATCTCAAAAGGGCAAACTTATAAGAGCAGCTAAGGAAGCAAATAGACATTACCTAAATGGCCAGTAATAACATTGTAAATATAGCAGAAAGCATGCATTATAAACTGAGTAAGAAGAAAACAGTGTTTTACGTTTGTGTCTTTGTTATAGAAGGGAATATGGCACTGTTTTCCAGTGGGGATAATTTATTAAAAAAAGGAATATCCAGAAAAGAAATAAAAGATTCAATAACCTATGGTAAGTTTTCTCTGAAGAAAATATAATCAGAACTCAGCCTTGCTTGTGTGAGTTTATAGAAACATATGAGCAAGACTAAATAAACTGCTGCTACATGTATATTACATTTTACTAGTGCCAGCAATACTATTCAGCTCATTAATGAGCTAATTTTTTTTGTTAGATTGTCATTTGTATTACAATTGCTATTCATCCATTAAAGATCCCATTGCATGTCTAACGCATTGCAAACAATGACCAATTAGCAGTTGCTAGCAACACTAAAGATTTATTTAACTTCCAGATGGACTTTCTATCTCTGCCATAGAACGTAATTTCATATCTGGATGCATGAAAATTGCATTTAGAATGAGAAAGTAAAATTGGATGCTTAAATGATGGTAATGAGCCTTCTGTTGTTATATGCTTTCTAGAATATTGATTTAAATAGGCAGCACGATAATAAAAGTTCACTCTGTGGGATTTGGCTATATCCATCTGCAGGCTGACCCACATCTCATGTATTTCCTGGTAGGAAGACATTTATAGAAATGTTGACTCTGAGATAAATACCAGCTGCTGCTAAGTTACCTATAGCTTTTCTCACATGGAAACTATTCCATATTACCTCCTTCACAGAAGGTAACCATATGTGGAGCAGAAGATTCATTGTAGCAATCTTTGCTTATTTTGCACTTATAAAGTTTGTATAGTGTTACAGTAATGCCTTTGTATAAAACTAGTCTGCACTATTATACTGTAGTACAGTAGATAGCACTGAATAGCACTACAGTCAATCTCAAAGGTTCTTTGAAAGATCCTGTCAACTGATGAATATATTACAGTACCGGCTGCAATTGAATAAGAGGGTAGGAGAAGCCACGGGAGTTCGATAAACCACTGGGGTGAGAATACCAGAAACATTTTCAAAGCTTAGAAAGCCTTACTGGCTTTGTATCATCTCCTCAAGACAAGCTTAGGCTTAAACCATGGCTGCATCATCATTAGTGCTTTCCCTCTTAGAAAGCATCAAATAAGATTGGCAAATTATGTAAAATATGTCCCAGTTTGTGCAACATTCATTCAGAGCACTCAGAAAATCTGATTGGCCAGTTCAGGCTGATTTGGGCAAGGCCCCTCCTGTCAGTTCCTATCAGCATCTACTACCCCGTTGCTGTTTTCCTCTTAAGCAGTTGGACACAGCAGTGCCTGAGAAGTACTGCTGGAAGCTAGAAATAGCAGAACAGTGAAATGGGTGCATGCAGAAGAGTCTGAAACAATATATCAGGACGGAAAAGGTCCAGTTCCCCATTTCTTCTCCTCATTGCCTCCTGAACAGAATAAAGATGACACTGTAAAACAACACTTATTGTTTATATAAAGAGAATTCCTAAATAAACACGCTGTTTGTGACTTTATTCTGCGATTCTGATCTCTCTCTCCCTCTCTCTCTTTCTCCCTTCCTCCCTCCCTCTCTCTCTCATGTAATTTTAATTTCATTCAACTTGGATTACAACAAAATGGAGTCCAAAGATGGGTTAGAGAAAGCAGCAGCTTAGAGGTGACAGTGCTCAGCAGACAATCTAGCCCAGTTCTCCTCCAAGGGTGTGATTGGGGAATGTTTGCATACAGAATGTCACCAGCTTGACATATTGAAAAAGGAGGGCAATAAAGCTGGAGGAATCAATTAATTGCTTTGCTTGCTGCATGTACATCACAATATCACTGTTTGGTATTGACTAAAAACAGTTATGATGGAGGCAGAATACAAACCATGGGAGCAGCAAATTTCTTTCCACTGTGATTTACTGCCAACTTATAGTTGGATGGATAACACTTTTACCTAACAACAGGGAGCTTTCCATGGAGAAAATAAACTGAATTATGTGACTCTCACTGCTATTTGTATAGGATTATGTAATATCTCACTAAACAACAATTGATAAGAGTTCATCTATTTGCTATTCTTCCATGTCAGACCACCAGTTCTCCAATATGTGAGGAAAATTTACCACCCCTTGGAAACAGGTGGCAAATTTTGTTCACACATTGAAGAAAGTTCCACTTGGTTTCCTATCCTTGTTCATGCAGTTAGGATCAAGAAAGTCACTTGACTGCTGCAGGTGCAGAGTGATAGACACATTAAACAAAAGACAAACAAATATTTTGGATATATTAAATCATGGTAGAACTGCTGGTGGCAGTACTTTTTATAACTAGATTTACCTTCATTGTTGTTTTTTTTCTATTTGAGATGTGATTTTAATATAATGGTTTTGGGGGGGGGTTGTTGGTCAGGAAAAATCCATTCCTCCTCCCAAGATGAAACAACGTAAGTGATAAACATAACCATCCTCAAATTCCTTCTGTTTGTCAAAATTATGAAAGCAATATTATGCTATTGTGCCACAGCTCTACCCAATTGGAAAATATACAGGGACAAAATGTCATGATGCAGCCACCAAATGGATGGGACATGTGTCACAATGCCACTTCTATCAGACCGACTTCTTTGACACCTCCTCCAATTGTACACATGGGGCAGTTTCACGGAAACATATTCATGATCATTACTAAACTTTAACCTTTTCTTCATGTAGAACTGGATGTCAAGAAAAAAACCTGTAATCTTCTGAGACTTTATTGTACAGCTTCTCCAAACTGTTCAGGTATATATCTTGTATTTGTTTGGCTATCTTTTTGAGAGTCTTACTGTAGTGGGACCATCCCATGCATTGATAATATATTTGTGGTCTACTTCTCTGCAAACCTTTGCATTTGGTATTACTTCTCTTGTGCCAGAGATCTAAGCATGGCCAGTATGTGACTGGATGCATATAGATAAGGTCTAAACAAATTGGTTTATCATGAATGGTCATTGTTATTTTAGTACAATACAACACAGCCACATGCAGTGAATGGTAAGACAATGGGGAAAATATGTATATCTTTTAGCCAATTTTCTATATGTGTCTTTTCACACATCCAGCGGATTGCATCGTATCCACAATTTCTAATGCAATGTCATAATTTAATATGTCAAAACACATAATAACACATCGTAATTTTCCTCCCTTTCCTGTCAGCGTTTATTTGGGCACAAATTCAGTTCATTCGATAAGTATTTTTTCTTTGTTTCTTTTTAAATAATGATGATTATCTTACCAAGTTTGGATCGCTAGGGGAGTTTTCAAGGTTTCAATCCCAGCACTAGCCCCAGTTTGTGCTGCAGCACTGCAGAGATTAGGACTTTTCCTAGGGATTCTACAAATCACCACCACCTATTTGTGATATATACTAAGTTTTTTTTTAAAAGTTCCATAAGCAAATTAAACACTGACAATTTCACTGAAATCTAGGCAATGACGCCAGCAAAATGTATGCAAAGCAGGCTTCTATTTGATTATCTAAACTGCCATTATGTTCAGATGAATATTTTATTTTTTTATAATTTGGATTTAAATTGCCCTGAGAGAAAAGACAAAATTTTATGTCAAACACTGTTTCACAAGCATCCATTGAAACACAGATGTTTATTCACCCAAACAAAACTGAAGATTGTTCCCCCAGCCCTCATTTTTTTAAAATTTCATTTAAATTTGTGAACAATTGAGTCTACAATTTAACAGCTTGTGTACTTAGGTATCTCCAAAACACTCATTTCAATAGGCTTTTTCACACTGATATTCACCAACAGTATCACAAAAGTTGTCTTTTTAAAACATAACTGTATGCAACAGTAATTCTAGAAACACTAAAGGGAAAAAGCATAGCAATGTCCAGTTACAAGAAAAAAGTGCACATTACTTTGTCACAACCACAGTCATTACTTGAAAAACTATATGTAACAAGTAGATAGAAAATATCACTGGATGCCTTAAACTCATTGTTGAAAAACCAAAGTACATAAAAAATTGTACACAAAAATAAGGCAAATTTAGGAATGCACAAGGAACTTGTTATTTAACAAAAGCTAATCAACAAAACAGATATTACATAAGCCCGAAGTAAAATACTTCTCTCTAAATACATAAAAATAAGCTTTCCTTAGCACACAGCAAACACCACTGATGTGTATTTGACATCCTAAAGTAAGAAATGGGGATGGGGTGGGGGAGAGGAGAGGGAAATTCAAGGGAAAGAAATTTTATTTAAATGGCAGCTTTATCGTTTACCATTTTTTGTACAATTTTTAGTTTAGCATAAGCACTATAAAATCACATCAGAAGTGTCAATGGCCCTTTTCAGTTACATATTCATTTAGAAAGAAAGAAAAGAAATATACACAAGAGTGCAAATTTTCCGATTGTCACTTGCAACCTCTTCACATTCAGTCATCTACATCCATTCACTACTAGAAGGATTTGTACAAGACAGCAGCAGCAATCCTGGAGTTAAACGAGCTGGCTTGTAGGAAATCCCTTTAAAAACAAAATTAATGATATGTCTTTTGAAAATAGCTCTCACATCTTCAACAACTACTAATAAGTTGCAACTGATTATGAAACAGAAGCAAAAATGCTATGAGTTCAGGAAAGTCTGCTTCCTGCAGAAGTAAGTCCACAAATGTTTGATAGGAAACTACCTGCTCTGCGTGAAAAATATGCCTTGAGGACAGAGGTGAATTGGGGAGGGGATTAAAATTTCATTGAGGAGGATTTAACAACAGCTCCTCAAAACTTCATTTGAAAAATCAGTGAAAAATTTACCAAAGTAAAAATGATCAATTTAGAATGTGAACCAGCCTTTTTTTCTTGTTTTTTTTCCTATAAAAATTACATTTTATTTAAAATACAAGATCCTTTTCATTGCAATTACATCCTGTTAATATCAGGGCTTTTGGCAACATTTTGCCATATAATGCAGCTTTGAGTCCACTGAATCAGTAGCATATTCCATTAATATTGCACTTGGATTCTGAATCAAATTTGAAACCCCAGGCGTATATCTGTTGTTTCTGTCCCTGTTAGAATGGGTTAACACTTCTACTCACTTTTTTTTTTTTTTTTGCTATTGATGCTGACACGTGAAAACAAACCAAACTGGTATTACAAAGGATCTTAAAAATGTCAGAGATCCAAGTTCGCTTGGAGAACCATAACACACCGAGTACACTGAGAACAGTGTGGCATAATGGAAATTAACTTGTCAACAAGACCGCGGCACATGAAAAGATCTGCTCTGAAATATCAAAATGTCATCAGTGGAAATTCTATGATAAAACTAGATCAGCAAGATAATAATGTGTGTCTCAGTTCTGCTGCAAAATAAGGTTTTCCAGTTCATCTGCAGAACGTAATAAAAATGCTGCTGATTCTCTATATCCTGCAACCAGTTGCCGTACTGCATTAATTTCAGTTGGACTCAGCTGAGGTCTAGAGCTGGTATTGCTAGAAGACCCGGAAGTGCTTGCTAGCTGCCTCTTCATACTGAGATCAGTTGGACCTGAGAAAGAGAATTAAAAATGAATGAAACATCAAGATAACCTCATAGATTCACAGACTTCAAAGGTCTTTGGAAAATTAACTAAATTTCCAATCCAGTGAAGAGTATGTAATGTAGAATGTTCCTATATTATCATTCCTTGCCTGATAAGATGGCTTTCCATTCATCCAGGTCCTAAACCAAGATTCTATTTTCCATTTCATCTGTTTTTCCCAGAGGGATATTTAAAGAGAGGGCTAGACAGAGAAATCTTTGCCTTTTTGTAAAAAGTGAGTTTTTACATGTATCTGTTCAATTTTCCGCAATTATTTTGGCTTGCTGTTATGCCCTTAAGCATAATAAGGATATTCAACTTGCTTTTTCTGTCTTCTGTACTGTTGACTACTGCTTTTTTGATAAATGTAAATTTAACAATTAAATTAAGCAATACCTCTACACAACTGTTGCCCGAGTAATTTATTTCTGGGTCTAAAACATAGTCTCTAGTTGACATAGAATTCCTATTGAATACGCATTGGAAATGGCTGCTTTTGTTCCATGTAAAATACCCAAACCACATTTTACCATCTTGTCAAAAAGGATTTCTTTGAATTCATTGAATGTAAATCAATGTATACTGTATACTGTTTACAATGTATACTGGTGCATGCATTCTCTCCCGAACCAGTGACTCCATGCAAAAAGAGATAGCTGGTCTGGCATAATATACCCTCGCTAAATCCATAATGAACTCTAGCAACTAGTTAATAATTTTCTAGCTGCAATCAAGTTAATAATCTATTCTAGAATTTGTTCATAACTGATAACTAGACTGATCTCTGATTTTCTGAAACCAACTTTCTTTCTTTGATAAAAACTGAAGTGTGCCAGGCGCACAGATAAACTGAGGACAGCTTATTCCTATATTATGTCACTTAGCTTTTACATTCTTACCAAACTAGATTCAACTTTACAGCCCTGTCAGCATACTTTATACTGCTGAATCATCAATAGTGACAAATCTGTTGATTACTCTGTTGCCAACTGGACTTGAATCATAGGAGTACTTTAGGAGTACATACAAGCTGTTTTTCTAGTTTCAAAAATTACACTGGGAATGAAGTTGCAAACGGATTAAAGGCAACAACTGTTTATTCTCTGGGGACCATATCATCCATTGAATGTGAAAAAAGTGAAAGCCAAAAAAAAATCAAATCTGAAAAAGCCTATCTTTTTTCTATTTTATCCAAGGCCATTTCAGAGGAAGTTCTGCCTTTTTCCTAAAATGCAAATTTTTTTGGGGGGGAGGGGGGATTGTGGAATGTTTCCTAATATTTTCTTTTTGGCCAACACATAAAAGTGATTAAGCTGTAAAATAATATAATCCATATTTAAAAATACAAATATGATATTAAGAAATAAATATGTGGAAGGATCCCTATCAATAACCTCAACGACTGCAGATCAGTGGCACTCACTCCTATCATCATGAAGTGCTTTGAGAAATTGGTTTGTCAGCACATCACTTCTGCTCTTCTGCATACATTTGATAAAAAACTAGTTTGCATACAGAACAAATAGATCTACAGGGGACGCTATAGCCATAACTCTTCACACTGTTCTGACTCATCTGGGACAATGGGGGGGTGCTATGTAAGGATTCTTTTTGTAGATTTTAGTTCTGTATTTAACACAATTCTTCCACATAAACTAGTGTCTAAACTTATGGATCGTGGGCTTTCTTATTCAATCTGATTTTGGGGTATGGATTTCCTGTCAGGCCAGTCTCAGAGGTCAGATTAGGTAATCATACCTCCTTGGCCCTTATTCTTAACACTGGTACACCACAGGGTTGCATGTTGAGTCCCTTAGTCTATACTCTTTATGTACATGGCTGCATTCTCACTCATGCCAGTAATACTATTAATAAATTTGCAGATGATACAACAGTGGTGGAACTCATCTCCAGGGGGGATGAGTCTGCCTATTGAGATGAGGTGGACCGGTTGCTTTTGTGGTGTGGAGACAATAACTTGGTCCTTAACACCAATAAAACCAAGGAGCTTATAGTGGACTACAGAAGGAATAGATCAGACATCCAACCTTTGGTTATCAATTTATATCAAGTGCAGCAGGTGGCCAGTTTTAAGTTTTTGGGTGTTATCCTAAAAGAGGACCTGACCTGGGGCGCTCACATTGCAGCACTGGTCAAAAGGGCCCATAAAAGATTATACTACCTGAGACTTCTTAGGAAACAACAACTGAATGAAAAATTGCTGGTGACCTTCTACTGCTGCACTATAGAGAGTATTTTAACTTACTGCATCTGTGTATGGTTTGCTATTTGCACAGTGGCAGATAGGTCAACACTCCAGAAGGTTAATATCATTGACCAGAGGATCATTGGTTGCCCTCTCCCCTCCTTGGAAGACCTTTATAATGCCTGCTGCCTTAAGAAAGTTCAAAATATTCTTAAAGATCCATCTTATCCTGGGCACCCTTTTTTTTTTTTGAACTATTACCATCTGGCAGATGGTACAGGACATTAAAAACAAGGACAAATAGGCTGAAAAACAACTTCTATTCCAGAGCAGTAACTATATTGATTCTACTGTATATGTAATATTAATCCAGTATCAGGGGTTTTCAATTCAATTGTATGGAATGTGAAGGATGTGTGTTTTTGTTTTATTTTTATAGTTTTATGTATGATGTACACTGAACACGGCATTTAATTTCATTGTACAAGGTGCAATGACAATAAACTAAACTAAAAGCTTTGCCTTAAGAAGTTGAACTTGCTGATAGATGATATTTCAGTTTCTGAAAATAATTAGGTAACATTTCATGTGGCAACCAGGGTTTTAGTGCAGACACATTTCATGGGGCAACCAGGGTCAATGCATTGCGCAATGGTAGGATGCCTAATGTTTACTACAAGTTGATTATTTCATCTGTTTTCAGAATTAATCCTTTGTCCATTTTCTTAGGCAAAAATGAAGAGACTCTACTTCCTTAAAAGCTCAGCGAACTTGTACATCCATTTGGTTGGTCTATGAAAACAATAAAGATTTCATTTGATCTGAAAATCTATTTATGTAAATGTAAAATTGCTTCACAATTGTTTTAACAAAATATAAAATTATCGGAATAAACTGCTTTTCAATTTTATGTACAACCTAATAAGCAAATCAAGCTACACTCTTTTATACAGTAAAAAAATGCTAAACAATAAGAATGGAATAAATTTCAATTTTTCTCTCCAAATTCCACTTTTTTCTCTGAACTAAAATAGAAAAAAAATCCAGAAGTTTCATATCTCTAGGATTACAGCCTACCTCATGAACCATTCTTATTTTCAATACAATTTTATACAGCAAATATACATAGTTCTTTACATATAGTACAAATTTGTGCATTTCTGTTATTAGTGACATTATTCCCTCCTCTGTATCTGGAACCAGAGGGCATACAATGCTGTTATATGTATGAATTATTGAAGATTTCAGCCTGCCAATGCCGGTAAGGGAAACTACTTGGAAATCACATCTAAGCCACTGAGAGCTTCTCAAAGGCAAAGTGGAATATAATATAAACTATAATTATAATGGAATTGCTGCAGAAGACATATTTTGATTTAGCAGCAAATGTATGGACTACTTTAAGTACTTCATAAAAATTGATATTAAAAACTGATCTCCTTGGACAGGGCATTCTGATTTGTGGTTTAAGAGCCCAGAGAACAGCAAAATAGTATAAAGTTTAGTATATCATTGTGGATATTGCTTTTTTTAAAAAAACCACTTTCAAATATAGCTCTAACACAAACAAAAATAAAAACATAAGTTGGCTTAGCCTACTATTTTGACCTGATTCATTTTTTTATATATATATATACACATATATAAAAAACATATACACATATACACACATATATATATAGGTCTTTGGTTATTCGGGTTTTCTCCTGCGTAAAATTGGAATAACCAAAGACCTACATACAAACACCCGCGAAAACCTCAGAAAACATATATATATATATATATATATATATATATATATATATATATATATATATATATGTATATGTATATGTATATGTATATGTATATATATATATATATATATATATGTATGTAGGTCTTTGGTTATTCGGGTTTTCTCCCGCATAAAATTGGAAGTGTCTTGGCGACGTTTCGACGAAGTCTCATTCATCATCTTCAGGCTTCAGCTTTGTGCTTCTGGGAGCAATGTGTGATTGCAGCTGTTTCTTTTTAACTGCTAGTGGGGGTTTGAGCTGATTGGGTGGGAGCTTGGCTGTGCTCTGATTGGATGGGTTTTTTTATGCTCTGATTGGCTGGGGTGTGTCCTGTTTGGGTGGGGGCTTGGTTGTGCTCGGATTAGTCTGAGTTGCAGGGGGATTTGAGCTGGTGAGCTGCATTGCTGTTGTTTGGCTTCGTGTTTGTGGTCGTGCTACATCTTCATAGTGGGTGTCTGTCTGCTGTATGTATGGATTGGAGGGGTTTGAAATGGCTAATGTTGCAGCTGCGGTCTGGCTTCTGGTCCTTGGTCGTGCTTCCTGATCAGTGTGGGTTTGGGTCTGCTTTCTGGGTGGATGTGTGGTGGTGACATCCTGTGTGGACCTCGTGAGTGTGGGTCTGGTGTCATTCCTCGTGTTAGGGACTCGTTTGTCAATAAGTGCGGGTTTCCAAATGGCTGGTAGGTGGGAGGTATCATCTCGTTTATTCATGCTGTGTGGGCGTTTTTCTATCTCAATGGCTTCTCTGATTATTCTGTTGTTAAAGTGTTCAGTTTTGGCGATAGTTCTGGTCTTTTTAAAGTCAATATCGTGTCCTGTGGCTTTAAGGTGTTGGACCAGGGAAGAAGTTGGTTCCTCTTTTTTTTTGACTGAGTTCTTGTGTTCTTCAATGCGTGCACTTATTCTTCTGTTGGTTTGTCCGATGTATGTGGTGGGGCAGGCGGTGCATGGGATTTCATATACTCCTTGATTTTCTAACTCAAACCCACTATGAAGATGTAGCACGACCACAAACACGAAGCCAAGCTCCCACCCAATCAGTTCAAACCCCCACTAGCAGTTAAAAAGGAAAAAAACAGCTGCAATCACACACTGCTCCCAGAAGCACGAAGCTGAAGCCTGAAGATGACAAATGAGACTTCGTCAAAACGTCGCCAAGACACTTCCAATTTTACGCGGGAGAAAACCCGAATAACCAAAGACCTACGTATATATATATATATATATACATACACACACACTGTGTGTATGTATGTATGTGTATGTATACACACACACACACACACATGTTTGTATATATATATATATATATATATATATATATATATGTATGTATGTATGTATGTATGTATGTATGTATGTATGTATGTTCGTAGTTTTTCACGGGTATAGGTATGTAGGTCTTGGCATATTCGGGTCTTTTCCCGTGTAAGGTTGAGAGTATCTTGGCAATGTTTCGATGAGGTCTCACTCATCATCTTCAGGCTGGTGCTTTCAGCTTCATGCTTCTGTGAACAAAATGTGGTCAGACCTGCCATCTCTCTATAAATACTAGTAGGAAAATGGGGAGTGTTGCTGTGAGTGGGTTGGTTGGCTATGTGGTTGCATTTTGATTGGTAGATGGAGTGGGTGTTTGCAGATTGGTCGAGATGGGGAGTGTTGCTGTGAGCGGGTTGGTTGACTGTGTGGCTGCATCTTGATTGGTAGATGGAGTTGGTGTTTGCAGATTGGTCGGCTGCCTCGCAGCATCCTGTGTGGGTGTGGTCCTAGTCTTTTGTTCCTGAGCTTTGGTGTTGTGGCCTCTGGAGTTCCGTGATGTGATGTCTTGAGCAGATGGCTATGATGCAGCATCCCGGGCCCCAGTCTGGCTCCGAGTCCGAGATCCTGTCATGTGTTCTTGGTATGTGTCAGCTTGCTTTGCATGGGGATTGGAGGAGGGCACAGCAGCCAGTGGTGCCAGCATGGTCTGGCTTCTGGATGGTGGTTGTGTTTCGTCTGTGGGATGGGTTTGGGTTTGAATCTGGTGAGGATGATCGGTGGTGGCGTTGTGTGTTATCCTGGGTCCGGTGTCAATTTTCGTGGCTGGGACTTGTTTGTTGACTAAAGCCAGTTTCCAGATGTCTGGTAGGTGGCAGGTGTCATCCCGTTTGTTCATGTTGTGGGGGTGTTTCTCTATTTCGATGGCTTCAATAATTATTCTCTTGTTATAGTGTTCAGTTTTGGAGATTAATTTGGTTCCTTCAAAATCAATTTCATGTACTGTGGTTTTAAGGTGCTGTAAAAGGAAGGAGGTTTTTTCTTCTTTTCTGACTGCGTTCTTGTGTTCTGCAATGTGTGCATTTATTCTCCTATTAGTTTGTCCAATATATGTGGTTGGGCAGACTTTGCATGGTATTTCATAGACTCCTTGGTTTTCTAGATGGATCTTGTCTTTGGGGTTTCTTAAGATGTTGGTTATTTTTTGGTCTGTGCAGAAAGCTGTCTTGATGTTGTGTTTGTGAAGAATTTTGCTGATTTTATCTGTGGTGCCTTTGATGTATGGGAGGAGGGAGATCCCGTTGTCTTGTTCTGTGTCTTGGTTCTTGGGCAGTGTCTCCCTTTGGATTAGGTTGGTAATTGTGTTTCTTTGGAATCCATTGGAGATTAAAACGTTTGTGAGAGTGTGTAATTCTGTTTTCAGGTGGTCTTTTGTCGGCTAGGCGTTTGGTGCTGGAGATGAGAGTCTTGGCTACGGAGTTGATCTGTGCAGGGTGGTAATGTGATTGTGCATTTAAGTAGTGGTTGGCGTGTGTTTTTTTCTGGTAGATGGTGTGTCCTAGGGAGTCGTTGAGTTTTTTGTAGATTAGGACGTCCAGAAAGGGGTGTTGTTTGTTAGCTTCTATTTCCATAATGAATTGTAATTTGGGGTGTAGGCTGTTGAGATGCGTGAGGAAGTTGTCCAGTTTCTCCTTGCCATGTGGCCAAATTACAAAAGTGTCATCTACGTATCTAAGCCAGAGTTTGGGTTTGAGTTCAGATTTATCTAAAGCGTTGGTTTCAAAGTATTCCATGTATAGGTTTGCAATGACAGGTGAGAGGGGTGATCCCATGGGTGCTCCTTCTATCTGTTTGTATCTTTGTCCATTATGGATAAGGTATGTGTTGGTTAGGCAGTGGTTGGTTAGATCTAGGATGTGTTTGGGGGGGTTGTATTTGTTTTGGATAGCTGTCAAGGCTTTTTTAATAGGCACTTTGGTGAAGAGGGATATGACATTGAAACTCACAAGTAGATCGCTGGGTTGTAGGTTTTGTTTCTTTATTGTTTCTATGAAGTGGAATGAGTTTTGTATGTGTGAGGTGATGGATTCTGCGTAGGGCTGAAGTTGTTTGGCAAGGAATTTGGCGAGATTTTGTAGAAGTGAGCTATGGATCATATGGAGCTATGGAGCTGACTATGGGTCTGAGTGGTGTCACAAAGAAGGAATATATATATATATATGTATATGTATATATATCTTCAAGGTCTTTCAGAAAAGCAACAAGGTGGGGGCCAATCATACCTCATGGGGGGAGGGGAATGATGTTCCATAGACAAGAATCCATCAGAGCTGACACGTCTAAACTTGTGCAAAACTGTTTGGGCTGCTGCATTCTTAACCAACTGAAGCTTCCAGATACTCTTCAACGGCAGCCCCATGTAGAGGGCGTTACAATAGTCCAGATGCAATTGACCAAAGCATGGTCTCACACTTTCCATCTGTGAGAATGGTATGATAGTCCAGGAATGGGCATAAATGGCACACAACTTGTAGTTATGCAAAGTGTCCTGAACACAATTTCCAGGAGCAAGAAATGTGAGTCTGCAACCCTCAGATTATGCATTGGGTCAGTCTGAGGCAAGGCACGCCAATCTATGACCAAAGATAGTATTTTCCCATGAGCCAAAGAGCACCTAATCTAGATGTACTCTGTCTTGCTAGAGTTCTGTTTTAGCCTGCTGCGCCACATCCAAACCTTAACAGCCTCCATGCACCAAGATAAGATGGCCATGGGCAGAGATATATAGCTAATTATCATCAGCATATTGATGATATCTCATCCCATGATGATGGATAATCTCCCACAACAGGTTCATGTAGATGTTAAATAGGAGTGTAGAAAGCATTGTCCTTGAGGGAAACCGCAAAGCAGGGGCTAGCTGTGTGACTTCTTGCCCCAATCAGCATCAACTGAAAGTGATCTTGGAGGAGGAAAGTGAACCAGACAACACAATGCCCCCAATCCCAGAGTGATTCTAGAACAGGGGTGTCAAACTCAATTTCATTGAGAGTCGCATGAGGGTTATGTTTGACCTCCGGTGGCTGGAGTAGGTGTGGCCAGGGTGGGCATGGCCAGTTTACCATCACTTGTGTCGGGGTGCCTGTGGTGGCCCAAATGCTCTCCCAGAGAAAGTGGGCTCCCAAGCTCTGTTTTCGGCTGCAACGGCCTCCTGCAACCTTCTGCCAGCAAAAATGTGGAAAGCTCCGTTTTCGCTGGCAAAGGCACCACAGGCCATCCCTTCACTGTTTTCCAGGGTGACCCCATAGGCCAAATCTAAGCACCCTGCAGGCTGAATCTGGCCCCGGGCCTTGAGTTTGACACCTCTGTTCAATAGTTTGAAAAGCCATTGAGAGGCCAAGTAGTATGTTGTGTAACTCCATATTCAAACCAAATATAAATAAGCACCACTTAGCACAATGGGTGAAGATCCATAGGCATAATTTCCCTTATATTTGGATTTATACTTAATGCTTGATTATCCTATTTGGAGAGGATATTATGCAGACAGATTCACATGTTACTATTGGGAACAAATACCAAACATTCACAGGCTGACTCTCATTGCGTTAAGATTAAAGAGCCATCATTCTATGTTCTCTTTCTCCTCTGGGTGCAGAAGTCCAACTTCATCTAGAATAGCAAATTATACCTGAAGTTTAAGTAAGAAATCTTCTCTGTCACATTCTTTTCAGTGCTGAAGGAATTTTATTTTGCTTGCCATCATTGAGGTAACTTAGTAATTTATATTGCAAGTAGTTACCGCCTATGTTTTATGGATTCATTGCAGTTACAGAGACATCACATATGTTTGGAAGCGAAACAGTTCTTGTTTTAACTAAATCATTCAAAATGCTACAAGCACTGTGAATCCTCTCCAAGAACTAGACATTCATTTATCATATTAGCTGCTGAGTAAATCTGACATTAAACACACTGCTGGACAAATGATTTGCAAGATTTAACAGGAGGTAGTTATTGCTACATAAATTACTTGTTGGCATCATCAATTACTTAGAATTCTAAAATGCAAGTCAGAATAAGATATATGCTTATTTCACTGAAAAAGCACAGACTGCTTAGGAGCAGCAAAGCCATGTCTGAGTTACTCTGGCAATCCAGCAACTATTATTAGACGACCAGTTTGAAATTCAATAGCCTATCCAAGACATTAAGTCCTAGCTAATTTAATCATTATTTCTAAGTGGTTAAAAAGTAGTACTTTTTACCATATATTAGTACAGTTAATAATTATATTTTTAAAAATAGAACACTATTTCGAGATATGAATGGGAGGGGGAGATACTGCAATTAACATTGGCCAGTTCTAAAGAAATGGAAACTACATCATTAAGTGAGGAAAATGTTCTCTCACTTTTCTTAAAAATCATCTCTCACACATTACAGGGAAAACTCTGAGCAGTTCACAAGCAAGGATACATTCAGCTTTCAAATCAGAGGAGGAATTATCCTCTTTCAAATGCCAAGCAGATTGTGTTGTTAAGCCCCCAATCATCTAATAGAATTACAAAAGGTGTGTAAAAGGAACTATTAATAGTTTCAAGGGGTTAAGTTTTGGACAGCATTTTGCTTTCAATCATTTTAATAAATATTTATAATGCTATGGAGTAATAAAAGAAGTTAGTAACTCTCTAGCAACTGCCCAGATTCAGAATATTCATTGATGATTTGTTAGAAGACATTGATTACTTGAGAACTGCATTGGAGAACCACTGTCATCAGCATAAATATAATCTCAGGGCACTGGCTGAGTGGATGGATGAAGGAAAGAGAGTTCCACTTTCTCATTCTTGAGAACCCTCTTCCTACCTCTTTGTAGAACTGTTTGAAGCAAGAACTGGAAGGTACATTGAAGGTCTTCTAGTCCTGCTCAAGCAGGAAACCCTATTTGTTATTTCAGACAAATGACTATCCAATCTCTTCTAGAAAGAGTATGTAGGGAAAACACCTCAATTCCTTCCTTTCCAAAATTCCAACAAGCTACCGAAAGCCTTTTATTGTATCCATTGGGGAAGCATCTTGATTATTATTTGTTTACTCACCTAATTTTGAGTATATATCATAAATAGAAAAATAATTGTAGTGACAAATACACTTCAATAATAAGTCAGTATATACTTAAACAGATAAAGTGAATCAGGCAGGCAAAAAAGCAGTGGAAGGAGGAGTGACTCCTTCCTTTCTGCTTGCATCCCCATTGTTACTGCTTATGAGAAACTGGCAGGGAGCATCAGAAATCATGATCATATAACCCCAGGGATGCTAAAATGGCCACAAGTTTGCAAATAAAACTGGTTTGAACATTATGGAAATTTCAATTCCACAGAAGTAATAGTAGTAGAATTCATTTTGATGAATCCTTTAATGTGCAGATTTAGGTACTTTGATTCAAAAATTGTTGTGGTGTAATGCATCTTTTGGACTAAGTTGAATGTACAGATAAATGCAATGAGAGTTTTAATAGAATGTAGATAACTTGTTTTAAAGAATAGCATTACAGTATCTTGTCCTTCATGTATTTTAAAAGAAAGATTAAATTATATTATCATTCTCTAAGCATGTTTTTATAGGAAAGAAGTGATACTAATTACATGCATAATTTAAGCATCTGGGTTTTACACTTGTTCTGCCAACAAAAACAATTCTATATTATAGTTCACTGCAATGCCGAGAAGAAAGTTTTTTTAAATTAAATGGGATACCCTTTTCTAAATTAACATGGTTAGAATCAGGGTATGAATTTAGAATTATCCAGGCATCTATCCAAGATGTGGCTGTCCTAAAGAAGATTACAAACTCTGCTATATACTGTATACTCATTCTTCATTATGATTTGCCCTCTATATTACAAATGTAAATGATAAAACATTCATAAAAATGTTTGTTTTCTGCATTTCTTGAGGCAGAATGATATTAAATATATGACATTAGTAATTTCTACAATGGGGAGCATCTGTGTCATATTTCCAGATAGATAGATTGAGAGAGTTTTGTGCAAATGAGAGACATAAAGACTAAAGCAGTGGTGGGATTCAAATAATTTAACAACCAGTTCTCTGCCCTAATGATTTCTTCTGACAACCAGTTCACTAAACTGCTCAGAAAGTTAACAACCGGTTCTCCCAAAGTGGTGCGAACTGGCTGAATCCCACCACTGGACTAAAGATATTCCTTATATATAGTAATTATAAAAATTGACATGAAAATATAAAGATGGCCAGTTCAGATCAAGATCACAAAATTTATCACAGTCACATAATTCCTCAAAATAAGAAATTGGACAATAGTGATTTGGAGTAAATAGTAATACTTTCTTAATCCTGAAAATGAGGTATTAGAGGAAACTAGTAATCTGATCAAGGAAGTATTACTCTGACTTAAATATATCGGTATTGGCTCTATTACTTCCACATTTCCCTGTAAATTTTATCAGAATGACTATTTTTCCTCTTTTAAGTACCTGGAATATTCCTTAACAATATAATTGAAATTCAGAAAAACTGAATGGAATGAAACGTCATGGATGTTGAGAAATGGATAAAGTAGGCAGAGACAATTCCATTCTATTAAAGAAAATGAAAATTCTTTCCAATTATCCTGCTTTGCCATGATTCATTTTGTTTTTTCCAAATCTAATACTCTACATTTTATATTATATAGATCTAGGTTTAATTAGAGAAAGAACTAAGGTTTAAATATTATTAATCTGTGTCTATTAACATAATATTAGGATGCTAGCCCATAGAACAACCGAATGGTTTGGCTAATTTTTATTCTGAAATAAAGGAGGAAGCAATTTTCCAAACAGGACAGATATGCATGCATGCAAATGTATATGCAAAAGTGCAAAAACACTCACCACTAGTAGAAGCATCACTGAGATTTAACAGACCTCCACCTAGCCCTCTGTAACTATGGTAACTGTAGGTCCCATTTCCATTGATGTACAGCACCTCCTGTGTACTGGAAACAGCTGATGTTGAGTGTGTGACCTGGGTTGGTTCTTGTTTAAATGGTTTGTCAGCAGAAGCAGGCTCATCCTGCAGGAACAATGTCCAATGAAGAAGTGTCAAGTTAGAGGGGCATGTGTTTCGTAAAAAGATTAAGACATTATACTGTTCTTTAATAGAGTATTTATTTTAAAAAAACTAAGCAAAGATGTAATACAACCACAGCAAGATTTTAATCTTGCCAGAAATAAAACAAAGGAAACTTTGCATAACTTTAACTGTCATTATTATCATTGGTCAAATGTATGACTCATTCTATGAATCTGTAGTCTCCATCTTCTTTCTATGAAGGATACCTCAGAGCTGAGGTGGGTTTCAGCAGATTCTGACCAGTTCTGGAGAACCGGTAGTAGAAATTTTGAGTAGTTCGGAGAACTGGTAGTAAAAATTCTGACTGGCCCCACCCCCATCTATTCTCTGCCTCCCAAGTCCCAGCTGATCGGGAGGAAATGGGGATTTTGCAGTATCCTTCCCCTGGATTGGGGAGGGAATAGAGATTTTACAGTATCCTTCCCCTGCCACGCCCACCAAGCCACACCCACAGAACCGGTAGTAAAAAAATTTGAAACCCACCATTGCCTCAGAGCATGGAAGTTTAAAGTGAAACTACAGATAAAACTAAGAGGCAATTATTATGCTAATATTGGTATTTGTTTGGCTTGCTATCATGATACCATGATGAATCGTATAATGGAATCATAGAAGAGAAACATGGAAGAAAGAAGCATCATGAGGCATTGCATTTAACTCACTGCCAGTCTCATTTTCTACCTGAACCAAAAGGCATGTCTGATATGATAGATAACCCTGCTTATATTTCAGAAAGTATCATTAAAATGATTGTTATTCAGCTTTCTGGTGCATGGAATGCAAAAATCCAGATTTGGGACTTATTATACCATAGATTGCTGAACTCCCAGCAACCCAGTATGTTAAATGACAAAGGTTGCCACTCATGCTATACACCATTCAAAATTAATGCTAGATCAATTATCTAAATCTAAATTATCTCAATTAATACAACCAACACCTATGAAGATAATAAATACTTGACAAAATTATCAGTAAAATGACAAAATTACCATCAGTCAATAACAAAACGAAGCTTGAAACAGCTTACATCTTGCAACAATACTTTTAATGCCATCCAATAACAACACATGCCTTTCCCATACCCTTGGAAAGGATTCTATAAGTGGGCAACAATGCTAAATCCAGTCAAAATATCTGGCTGACTGCAATGAACCAACAATAATTGATTTTTTTTGCTGCAGCAAAATTTCACAAACTGACTACAGGCAGGGTCATGTCTGAGCTGTCAGGATTATTCACTGGAAACTTTGCCAGAGGTCTGGATTTGAATGCAGTAGAAACCAGTGGTGAAATCTGGCCGGATCTATCTGGCTTGCACGAATCGGGAGCACTGGCGGCGGGAGGCTCCGCCACCCACTGGGATGTCATTACATCCCATTTTTTACCCTATGAGCATGCACAGAATGCTCTGCACATGCGCAGAAGAGGCACATGCGTTCACATTCCTAAACTGGTAGCAAAGATAAATGCATTTCACCGTTGATAGAAACTACTGGGATTATCAAGGTGAGAAGCTTTTGGAACCTAAACAGGTTAAGATTTTATGGGACTTTAAGATTCAAACAGACAGACATATTGTTCATAACATGTTTGATATACCAGTTGTGTCAGTCCAACACCTGAAGGACTTCTTTGATATCTGAAAGTATTCAATTTATCTGACAAAAATTCCCTAAATTAAAAAAAAAAAACCTCACCCTGCTTGGAATTGTTTCTTTTCTTAGACCCTACCTTAATAATTATTAGGTCCTTGGTTAGAACTTGAATTCTAAAATTTCCACCAGCCTTAGTCTGTTAATCTAACCATATATTATGGACACAAAATATTAATAATAAAGAAGCTAAAGTGCTCTGGGACTTTAGAATTCAAAAATACAAACACCATCCATAAAGCACGCTAGACTTAACAACAGTTGATAAGAAAGACAAAATAGAGAATAATTGGCTGTTGTTGCGAAAAATCAACTCCTATGTTATATAATTACAATTAAGGAAGTAGGCTTAACTTCCTTAAAAGTGGGTGCAATGTTTAATTAATTAATATTCAAATTGTAGTGCAAATGATTCTAGGATGAATCTTTAATCATTATTCATAATCTGGAGTGGCATGGGAACTTTTTGTATGTCACCGTAGCCTCCATTGTCGCAATAACCCCCATAAAAGATTTTATGAGGAATAAATTATATGAGTTCTTCTCATGTGGGATATTAGCTGCTCAGGAAAAATAGAACTGGCCTGGGAATGAACTGTACTGTCCACTCACTCTAAAATAGAATGACAGACAAGATTGTAGTACCATGAGAACAACTTCATAGCAACAATCACAGTTGCATATAAATTCGTTGTTAATGATTGAAAATTATTATGATGCATAAATGCAATAGATATGGGTAGTGTATGAGGTAAATTGTAATCTTTTGTGCATTTCTGAAATTTAGAGGGATAATATAAGACAGGGGTCTCCAACCTTGGCAACTTGAAGACTTGTGGACTTCAACTCCCAGAATTCCTCAGCCAGCTTTGCTAGATGAAAGATTCTGAGAGTTGAAGTCCACAAGTCTTCAAGTTGCCAAGGTTGGAGACCCCTGATCTAAGACACCCTGTTATATCAGGAGTTTTCTGTTTGGAAAATTATTTTATCATTGCCCATCATTGAATACTTATACAGGAAGTCCTCGACTTACAACAGTTCATTTAGTGATCATTCAAAATTACAATGGCACTGAAAAAAGTGACTTATGACTGTTTTTCATACTTATGACCATTGCAGCATTCCCATGGTCATGTGATCAAAATTCAGCTGCTTGGCAACTGATTCGTATTTATGATAGTTGCAGTGTCCTAGGGTCATATGATCACCCTTGCAACCTTCTGAAAAGCAAAGTCAATGAGGAAGCCAGATTCATTTAACAACCATGTTACTAATATAACAATTGTAGTGATTCACTTAACAAATTTGGCAAGGAAGGTTGGAAAATGGGGCAAAACTCACTTAACAAATGTGTCACTTAGTAACAGAAGTTTTAGACTCAGTTATGATTGTAAGTCAAGGACTATCTGTACTGAATAATCCAGAGATCTATTTTCTACAGTTATTAGACAAATGAAGCTTGTTATGAAATATTACCTATATTCAAGTATTCTGTGTATCTGTATGTGTGATATAAATTGCAACTCAAGCAGTCATGAATCGTGCAGCAAAAATGTCCATGCAAATATTGAACAGCAACAAGCTTTTGACCAATTTGCAACATGTTCATTTTGATCCAAGAACTAAGGGGGTGCAACTTTTGATGTAAATAGAAATGCATAGCCTTATCCAAGTCCATTAGTCGCTGAATGTGACCAGCTGTGCAAATGGGGATTGATGGCATTTTCTTTAGTATCCATGGTCTGATTGGACAATGCTGTTTTTTGCATGTAATCTAGTAAAGAACCATCTTGACATAATGTTGTGTTTTCTATTAGGTTTAATTCTTCTGGGCTTGACCCAGTTTAAATTTTATGAGCAATAAACTTAAAAGCTCAAATTACAGCTCTGTGTTATGGCATATCAGAGTGGCCAAGAATTTCTTTCAATTTCAATAAGGTTACAGAGTTGATGCGAACAGTAGAGATGGAAAATTTTATTTCTAAACAGGGACTAGATGCTGTTTGGCTGTTGATTTGGTTCATTAAATCCCATTAACATTAAGTGTTCGGGGAACTTTATCTGAATAAAAATGCATTAACCCTCCAAGATCATGTGCTAGTTAAATAGAAGAGCTCAACATATGCTTCAAGGTACATAAAATAAAGTTCCAGTAGGGATAGCAGCCAATATTTATATTAAAAGAATATATGGAGTACTTTTTTTACACAAAAATATAGGTGTATCTTCAAGAATGTGAAAGTAATCCTACTGGGTCAAATCAAAAACCTCTCCAGTTCAATATTTTACTCCCAAACTAGCCAACTAGATGTCCACAAGAAGCCAAATGTTATTTGGAATGTTTGTGATACAAATGTTATTTAAACGCATACTGCCTCTCACCTTATAAGTCACTGACAATGACCATAGCTAGTAGATTTCCTCAGATAAAGTTATTCCAGATGGTTGATAATTTGCTTTGCCATTTTATGCTTTTTCCCATTTTTACAGTATCCTTTTCAAAGTAGGCTAGTTTTACTACCAACAGCTTTCCAAGCAGGGCGGTTCCTTTCAAAATCCTAATAAATTCTGTCTCAAACAGCACATTAGGAATGGAAACATATCAGGGCCCTCTACCTGTTGCTCCTCCAGAGTTGCAGACCAGCATTGTTTTTGTTTTAAACACTTCTCAGAGCTACTCTGGAATAGCAGCCACCACCAATCTGAAGAGCTATGGCAAAAAAATGGTCAGCCTGATTCTTAGAAATAGCTAATTGGCACAAATGCCTTGCTTGGAGGGCTCCTTTGTCAGAACAAGTTACTTTGGTCATTGTCTGGATAGATTGCTGTACCATAGAGACAATCTGGTCATTATGGAGATGACTACAGAGAAGTGAAGTAGTGATTAGTTATGCCATCTTAGGTGGAAAATGCTTTGGGTTGCTGTCAGGTGTGGTTACGCTAAAGATGTACATGCAATTATATATTAGTATAGCTTTGTTTCAAGTTTTGGTTGACATTAATTTGCACTGCTTTATATACAATGAATATAAATACATTCATTTTTTCTTCATTGTATCAGAGATAGCAAATAGAGAGTAAAATAAAGCACATATTGTTTTACTAGCTTGCATTTTGTTAAAAATGATTAGAAAGTCTTAACCTTAATGAGATTTCTTAAAGAACAATGTCAGCACAGAACAGAAAAAAATTGTACTTTCTAAAAGAATAGCAAAGAAAAGCTGTGTTTATGTGAGTTCTGAAGCTTTGGGTATAATCATTTCTGAAGAATTCACAGCTTAACTGTTTACATGAACACAGTATCAAAACCTAAAGTAACTTGACAACACTGAAGAGTCTAAATTTGTCCTTACAAATTTAGAAATAGCCAAATGTTTTGTATCTGAGATGCTAAACATTCAGTGATGCCTGTATCGTGTATTGTGATCCTCCCTATTAATTTTTAAAGACAAGAGAAACAAAATAATAATTAAAAACCAAAGCAAATAAAAATACATTAATTGTCCAAGCAGTATAGAAAGTATTCTAATCCACTTCTGAAAAAAGCTCCATAGGTTTAAAAAGAGAGAGATAAGATTTATCTTGTGTTTGCATCAATAGTGGTAATGTTGGCCAACAAATAGTTGGCACCTTTCTCAGGGACTGCACACAAACTCTGAAAGTCCCTGATTAAAAAAAAACAGACTGGCCTTCCTCTGTAAAGATGTTCATACAATAACATTTTATTTGCAGATACTACCAGTTAGATAATTTTGTAGCTGATTTTACACTTTTACTGTTAGCCAATCTGAGTGGTATTTACATGGGGGAGGGGTTTACACTTGTATTATATCTCTGGTCAGTGGTTAAATGATCTGGAATTAGATGATTTAGTAACAGAACCGATGTCATGGTCCGATCATTTTCTCCTTCGACTAGACTTCCGAACCACCATCCACCATCGCAGGGAGACGGAACCTATACGGTGGTTCCGTCCCAGGCGCCTGATGGACCCTGAGAGGTTCCGGACGGAGCTTGGGCCATTCCCTGAGGATCTGGCCCATGGCACGACTGAGGAACTAGTTGTGGCCTGGGAGCGGGCCGCGGCTGGGGCCTTGGACCGTGTCGTGCCTTTGCGACCTCTGACCCGGCGCAGATCTCGTTTGGCCCCTTGGTTCTCCGAGGGGCTGAGGGAGATGAAACGCCGGAGAAGACGTCTAGAGAGCACCTGGAGGTCCAGCCGTTCCGAAGCTGATCGGACACTAGTTAGGTCCTACTCTAGGGCCTACCTAGTGGCAATGAGGGAGGCGAGGCGCTCATATGCCTCCACCCTCATTGCGTCGGCAGATAACCGCCCGGCCGCCCTGTTTCAGATGACCCGCTCCCTCCTTCATCAAGAGGTGCGGGATGACCCGTTGCAGGGACTTGCTGAGGAGTTTAGTGGTTATCTATACGATAAAATCGCTCAGCTCCGGGACGGTCTGGACCGAAATTGGGATGATCCAAGCGAGGGAGAGGAGACACGTCTTGTTGAGTCCATTTGGGATGAGTTTGACCCTGTGGCTCCCGAGGACGTGGACAGGTTGTTGGGGAGACTTCACGCCACTACATGTTTACTGGACCCGTGTCCTTCCTGGTTGGTACTGGCCACTCAGGAGGTGACACGAGGCTGGCTCCAGGAGATTATCAACGCTTCTCTGTTGGAAGGGGTTTTCCCTGCCGCCTTGAAAGAGGCGGTGGTGAGACCCCTCCTCAAGAAGCCCTCCCTGGACCCAGCTGTTTTGGGTAATTATCGTCCAGTCTCCAACCTTCGCTTTGTTGCGAAGGTTGTAGAGAGTGCTGTGGCGCAACAGCTACCCCAATACCTGGATGAAGCCGTCTATCTAGACCCGTTCCAGTCCGGCTTCCGACCCGGGTACAGCACGGAGACAGCTTTGGTCGCATTGGTGGATGATCTCTGGAGGGCCAGGGACAGGGGTTATTCCTCTGCCCTGGTCCTATTAGATCTCTCAGCGGCTTTTGATACCATCGACCATGGTATCCTGCTGCGCCGGTTGGGGGGATTGGGAGTGGGAGGCACCGTGTATCGGTGGTTCTCCTCCTATCTCTCTGACCGGTCACAGACGGTGTTGACAGGGGGGCAGAGGTCGACCGCGAGGGACCTCACTTGTGGGGTGCCGCAGGGGTCGATTCTCTCGCCCCTTCTGTTCAACATCTATATGAAGCCGTTGGGGGAGATCATCAGTGGCTTTGGGGTGAGATACCAGCTGTACGCTGACGACACCCAGCTGTACTTTTCCACCCCAGGCCACCCCAATGAAGCTGTTGAAGTGCTGTCCCGGTGTGTGGAAGCCATACGGGTCTGGATGGGGAGAAACAGGCTCAAGCTTAATCCCTCCAAGACGGAGTGGCTGTGGATGCCGGCACCCCGATTCAGTCAGCTGCAGCCGCGGCTGACTGTTGGAGGCGAGTTATTGGCCCCAAAGGATAGGGTGCGCAACTTAGGTGTCCTCCTGGATGAACGGCTGTTGTTTGAAGATCATTTGACGGCCGTCTCCAGGGGGGCCTTCCACCAGGTTCGCCTGGTTCGGCAGTTGCGCCCCTTCCTTGATCGGGATGCCTTGTGCACGGTCACTCATGCGCTCGTTACCTCTCGCTTGGATTATTGTAATGCTCTCTACATGGGGCTCCCCTTGAAGTGCACTCGGAGGCTTCAGTTAGTCCAGAATGCAGCTGCGCGGGTGATAGAAGGAGCTCCGCGCAGCTCCCATATAACACCGCTCCTGCGCAGACTGCACTGGCTACCTGTGGCCTTTCGAGTGCACTTTAAGGTGTTGGTTACTACCTTTAAAGCGCTCCATGGCTTAGGGCCTGGGTACTTATGGGACCGCCTGCTGTTACCACATGCCTCCCACTGACCCGTACGCTCTCACAGAGAGGGACTTCTCAGGGTGCCGTCCGCCAAGCAATGTCGGCTGGCGGCCCCCAGGGGAAGGTCCTTCTCTGTGGGGGCTCCCACACTCTGGAACGAACTTCCCCCGGGTTTACGCCAAATACCTGACCTTCGGACATTCCGTCGCGAACTGAAGACACATCTTTTTATTCGCGCGGGGCTGGCTTAAATTGATTTTAACAAATTTTTAAATTCTTAGAAATTAATTTTAAATGGGTTTTTTTAGCTTATTATATATTTTACTTCTCAGGCCAATTTTAAAATAAGTTTTTTAACTGCATTTTAAATTTGTATATTGTACCGTCTGTTTTATTCTTGCCTGTACACCGCCCTGAGTCCTTCGGGAGAAGGGCGGTATAGAAATCAAATAAATAAATAAATAAATAAATTATAATGACATAGTTTTGTATTTAAATAGAATAAAAATGCAATTTTTTTACAGCTTTGTCCACTGCAAAGATTCTCACTGAAGCAATGGAGATGTCCTTATTAATATGCTATACAGTACCTCCTGATATTTTACAATACAATATTGACAATGAGATTTTTAGTGTGCAATGATAAACTATTTTTTAAATTTTCAAATTTTCACAAAATGCTTCCAAGTCATGTTACAAATTTGCCTGTATTGTAGACAATACAGCACATGGGCAATCAATATATGTATGTATGTATCATATGTATCCTTCCTATCCCTATTTTTCTCCTGTTTTCTCCAATACAAACTGAAGACATTTCCTACCCTTTTTTAGAAAAGTTACTCAAAACTGTATGAATAGACTGAGAATTCTCATATTACAATATATCACTCATACAATATCACTTCCAACTGAAAAAACCTCAACAGTAGTCGTTAAGAAAAATTATAAGAAAAATTACCTATTATTTCTTTACAGGTTTTACCTCTCTATGTTTATTTTGTTTTTTTGTTCGGACAACTGACACCTGAACATACATCTCGTGTTCCCCATTTCTCATGCACATCACTGTACCTGCTGTGGTCGGTCTAATCGCATGCGCTTTGCAGCATTCCTGCTTTCACTTTCACAGGCAGAAGCTAGGATGCTCTCAGCTACTGCAGAAGTAAGATGTGAGGGAATGGGTCTTGACTATGGAAAAGAAAGAGAGAGAGAATATAAAAAGATTATTCATAATAATGTGGACAAGCAGTCAATAGGCAACTACTTAATTTATTAATTTAACAAAAAGTAGAAATAAGGACTGTCAAAACGGAAGAGTGAAAATTGGAGATTAAACCTGCAGTTCATCCACAGATCCTCAGATATGAGATTCTCCTTGCATATTTCCATGTGGACTCTCATATATAACTATAGGGACAATGCATTTGAAGAGGCATCTGTGATACATCAACATTTCATCATCACTAGTGAAATAGTGGCTAAAATATTGATTTTTGAATTCAAAACTTCCTAGCTTCTTATCCTGGAATGGCACTTTCTCCCAATGCCACTAATTCAGTGCAATACATGGATAACAATGCTGACTCAGTGTTGTTGTAAGGATTACGATTAGATAATGAGTATAAAGGGCTTAAAACAAGTGTATTATACAAATATTAAGTAATCAATAAGTATTATTGAAATACAACTTAAGGTTTAATTAATAATAATACAATAATATATATTTTATTACTATGTCCATATGTCCGACAAAATATGGGACAGCCACAATCTTTAAGCAATTTAATTTTGTTGAAGAAATGCATAAAAACTGTATAGAGATTTATGCAATGGGTTGTAAGCTTTCTTTAAAGAATAATAAAGAGGTGTTTGTAACACTTTTTATTACAATGACAAACTGTAATCCTACTATAGTACATTTCTTAACCCTTTAAGTATTCAAAAGCTGTAAACAACTAGTTCCAACATAGATCAGAGTCACTAACATTTTTATAAAATCAAATATTACTGGAATATTATTTTCATCATTAATAAAATTCATTTATTTTCATTAATTTATTTTACTCATGTATTCATTTTCCAAAAGACCACCCAATTGAATACCTATACAAACAAAATATAGGTAATATTTTTCCTCCCAAGGATTAATTTGGAGCCAAATCATATTGAGTGTCAGACACGTAAACATGCACATATATCAAGAGGTTTGGTAGTACTGCTAAGTGACAGACCTCATTCTCACCCTTCTAACAATCTTGCTACAGACAAGTCAACATACCACTCAAGTATGCATTAAGTAAGTATGTATTAAGTAAGAGTTATCTGTCATAGATATCCTTTGCACATTGCAAGTGGCTACAGGGAAGCAATTATTTTAAGCAGTCAATGAGAATAGGGGAAAAACCTGCTCTCACTGTTCTGTTCTCTACCAATACTATCATTTATTTATTTCCCATCATAATAGTGGGAATAGATACTTCTTAGTATCTATGTGACTAAGGGAAATCAAATAGTATAAGTCATCATGCTGGAAGAGTTTTCTTTTTCTCTATAATAGATTTTCCTAATAGCTCCTAAATTCCTGGAGGGAATCACAGGGGCTACAGCTCCTCATTCATAGAGATTACATGCTTCAGAAAATAATGCAGATTCTGTTTCTGCGCTGTTGGTTGTAGTTTATTGTTGCAGATGTGAACTATTCCATTCATTTGAATACTGAATATATTGAAATTGGCAATTCAGTAATAAATCAACCTTAGTACTGAAATATAATAGATAAACAGGAAAAAAGAAGACTGAAATGTAACAGATTAAAAAGAAAGAGTAACTAGCACTGGAGTTTATTAAAGATTATTATATTTTCATATTTCCAAGATAAGAAATGAGTTTCACCCACATAAGAGATACCAGTCTTCCCTCTGAAATTAGTGGACTTAGAAATACTTACTTTGACAGGGCTGGACTTTAAATTTTAAAATTATAGGCTTGCCTACCCATAGCAAATGTAGCAACTGAAACATAACATAAATGTATGGAAATGCAATGCTCACAGATTCAGGAATGAATTGTTGCATTCTTCTCCAAGATCATACTGTTCTAGGAATGGTTTGGCAGTTTCTAGAAATAAATGCTCTCAATTAGAGTAACCATCCCAGAAATTACCTATTTCTGTCATTAGAATGCATCTTGAACTTTTTTTCTATTTCAGAGGAAAGTAACATACAAGATTTGGTATGAAGTAGAGGAGAATGGATAATACTCTTGAGTTATTTGAAACTTTATCTTCCCCAGTCCAAGAAATTTGTATAATCTTACATAAGAACTTTCTATTATATACTATACACACTCAATTTATTTTATTATTTTCAAAGGTTTGTTGTTTAAAACTAGAGAAAGGCAGATGCTTTGTAATGGAAAAGTCCACTCTAGTCTACAAGGGAAAGTCATTCAAGTGGACTCTTGAATGATTCTTACTTCACTTGAAAATATTCTGCATATAAACACATGCACACTCTCTCGCTCATGCTCACATTCAGACACAGATGTTTGCATAAGGTTCAACATTTACAAAATATAGAGTATTGGAAAACTTGGAGAAAACATACTATTCTGGAAATAAGGAAGTACAAAAAAAAAGAAAAATTTATTTAGAAAAATAAAACTTTACTATCCTGCATTTTGTACCTCTCCTTCATGGATTACTGCCTTGTCATGGCAACGGGGCTTGCGTAGGTCAATGAAGCTATGAGCTATGCTTTGTAAGGCTACCTATACAGCTCTATACAGTCAGTAAAAACAAGACCAGGAGCTGACTGTGGCTCAGATCATGAGCTTCTCATTGCAAAATTTAGGCTTAAATTGAAGAAAGTAGGGAAAAGCACTAGGCCACTCAGGTATGAACTAAATCATATCTCTGATGAATATACAGTAGAGGTGACAAATAAATTTAAGGAATTAGATCTGATAGACAGGGTACTTGAAGAACTATGGACAGAGGTTCACAACATTGTACAAGAGGTAGCAACTAAAACCATCCCAAAGAAAAAGAAATGCAAGAAAGCAAAATGGCTCTCTGAGGAAGCTTTACAAATAGCTGAGGAAAGAAAGGAAACGAAAGGCAAGGGAAAAAGAGAAAGATACGCCCAACTGAATGCAGAGTTCCAGAGAATAGCTAAAAGACATAAGAATACCTTCTTAAATGAACAGTGCAAAGAAATATAAGAAAACAATAGAATAGGGAGGACCAGAGATCTCTTCAAGAAAATTGGAGATATGAAAGGAACGTTTCATGCAAAGATGGGCATGATAAAGGACCAAAGTGGCAGGGACCGAACAGAGGCAGAAGAGATTAAGAAGTGGTGGCAAAATTACACAGAAGAACTATACAAGAACGAGTTTAACATCCCTGATAACCACGATGGGGTGGTCACTGACCTTAAGCCAGACATCCTAGAATGTGAAGTCAAATTGGCCTTAGGAAATTTGAGCAACAACAAAGCTAGTGGAGGAGACAGTATTTCAACTGAGCTATTCAAAATCTTAAAAGACGATGCAGAAAAGTGCTACACTCAATTTGCCAGAAAATTTGGAAAACTCAACAGTGGTCACAGGTTTGTAAAAGGTCAGTTTACATTCCAATTCCAAAGAAAGACAATGGCAAATGCACCATTGCATTCATTTCACATGCTAGTAAGGTTATGCTTAAAATCCTACAAGCTAGGCTCCAGCAGTATGTGGATCAAGAACTACCAGAAGTACAGGCAGGATTTCGAAGAGGCAGAGGAACTAGAGATCAAATTGCCAACATACACTGGATCATGGAGAAAGCTAGGGAGTTCCAGAAAAACATCTACTTCTGCTTCATTGACTATGCTAAAGCCTTTGCTTGTGTGGATCACAACAAATTGTGTCAAGTTCTTAAAGAGATGGGAGTACCAGACCATCTTATTTGTCTCTTGGGAAACCTATATGCGGGTCAAGAAGCAACAGTGAGAACTGGACATGGAACCACTGATTGATTCAAAATTGGGAAAGGAGTCCGGCAAGGCTTTATACTATCACCCTGCCTATTTAACTTATATGCAGAGCACATCATGAGAAAGGCGGGGCTAGATGAATCAAAAGTTGGAATTAAGATTGCCGGGAGAAATATCAACAACCTCAGATATGCAGATGATACCACTTTAATGGCAAAAAGCGAAGAGGAACTAAAGTGCCTCTTCATGCTGGTGAAGGAGAGTGCAAAATTTGGCTTGAAACTCAATATCAAGAAAACTAAGATCATGGCATCCAGCCCTCTCAATTCCTGGCAAATGGGGAAGAAATGGAGGTAGTGACAGATTTTATTTTCCTGGGCTCCAAGATCACTGCAGATGGGAAATGCAGCCAAGAAATTAAAAGATGCTTGCTCCTGAGGAGGAAAGCTATGGCAAATCTAGATGGCATACTAAAAAGCAGAGACATCTCCTTGCCAACAAAAGTGGGTATAGTCGAGTCTATGGTTTTCCCAGTTGCAATGTATGGCTGTGAAGGTTGGACCATAAGAAAGGCTGACCACCAAAGAATTGAGGCCTTTGAACTATGGTGCTGGAGAAGACTCCTGCGAGTCCCTTGGACTGCAAGGCGATCAAACCGGTCAGTCCTAGAGGAGATCAACCCTGACTGCTCTTTAGAAGCCCAGATCAAATAAAACTCAAATACTTTGGCCACCTAATGAGAAGGAAGGACTCACTGGAGAAGAACCTAATGCTGGGAAAGTTTGAGGGCAAAAGAAAAAGGGGACGACAGAGAATGAGATGGCTGGATGGAGTTACTGAAGCAGTAGGCATGACCTTAAATGGACTCCAGAGGATGGTAGAGGACAGGAAGGCCTGGAGGAACGTTGTCCATGGGGTCACAATGGGTCGAACACTACTTCACAACTAATAACAACAACAACATTTTGTACCTTTCTAAAATAAAAGAATTCACTTCACTAAATTGCTATGATCATATAAACAGGTAGGCCTTCACTGAACTTTATAGGTCATTCAGGTTCTTATTGGATCATTTTCTTCCCATATAAATCAGTACTGATCTTGATAGCTGAACTATCAGTGTCAGGGACAATAACCTTAACAAAGAAACTGCAACTTTTTGAAAATTCAAGATTTGATTTTGCATTAAGATTTTTACTTTTGTGTTATTACTTTTTATATCAATGATTAGAAGTTTATGAATGTTTAGGGTAGAAATATTAATAAATTAACAATTTAGCAGTATATAAGTTCATCTCATTTATTACTACCTTATTTGAATAAAATCCATGTGCAAGCGATAAAATACTAGGTAGGCAAGCTTTCTTTCATAGTTTGAATGACCTGTCCTGATAAATTACTCAACCTCAAAATCTATCATTTCTGTTCGATTAAACAAATTGAAATGTGCGATGACTTTTTAGCACTGCATATATCTGCACAAGTACAATATTCTATCAAAAATCCTTTGAATTTTCAAAAATTTCATACAGTAATATGTATATCATTGGACCAGTAATAATATCCAAAATCTTACACTGAGAAATCTATTACTTATAGTCAAATGTAGTCAAATTATGATTTATGAACACATAATATTATAATAATTATAATTAATTATAATATTATTCATTATACAAATATATTATATACAAATGTAATAAATATCTATAGTATCTTTTCCAAAAGTAAAAGAAAGGGCAAATGCACAGGCTTAGATTAGATTATAATAATTACATTTAAGGCAGTGATTGTTCCATGTCCAATATTTCTAAAATCAGGTTTAAAAATGAAATCTTATGTGTGCCATATTTTTACCTGAATGTACACAAAATAGGTAAATTTAGAAAAAAAACCTAAAGTATATTTTCAGGTTAGAGGGCAAATATGTTTATATGCTATCAGTTCAGCCTTTTAAATAACATGTTTCTCTCACACATATATCCTCTAAATGCGTTTTAAATATATGTCTTACTTTATTCTTTAGTATCAAAGTGTTCAATAAATCTGATAGTGGGACATAGAGCTGTTCATTTATATATAGTTAAATTTCAAATGTCTTAAAAAAGATATAATTAAATCATAATATCTGAACAGAATCAAAACTACTTACCAACATCCTGCTATAGAATTAAGACTGCAAAGTGTATCTTGAAAATAGTGGTGGCATGTATTTGAAATATTCATTATAAGAGACATGCAATTCAAATGAACATAATGTGCATATTTGAACAGCATTTTCATTACGAACTAAGAACAGCACTGCACTCTGTTGGATGTCCCGATATTGTTTTACTTTAATGTTGTCTCATACCCTTAGCAAATTGACATATATTGATGTTATCAATTTGATCCTTGCAACATTGCATTTGATAGCAGTTGCACATGAATTAAGAAGAAGAAAAACATCAGTAAGTAATTATTAGTAAAATGAAGGAGGGCAACCACAGCTGAATATTTTGAAAAGAAACATTTGGGCAAAATTAGCCCCAGATAGCAGGTTTGGAGCATTTATCTATGTTCTACAGGTTATAAAGCAACAATAATTTTCCAATTTCCAGAAAAATTGTAATCACAGAATGAAAAGAAACAACAAATACTTTCTAGCTAATTGGAAAGACACCCCTCTCCAGCTGCATGAATGTACATAATACAAACTTGTGACCCAATTTATTCCTGTCACAGTGAAATGGGGAAGGCTACATGCAAAAGTAAATGCATAAACAATTTGACAGGGCAAAAGCTAAGCAATGTAACACATGTATCTCTTGAGATATATTTTTAGGAATTCCTAATCAATTTAGGTTATTTTTTCATGAGACAGGTGTTCATACAAAGCTGATGTTTCATAAAGGGAGAGTTTTAAGAAGAGAGATTTAGCAAAGAGACACTATCAAAACTTAATGGAGAATACTGTGAAAGAAAGAAATGATTATTTTAACTCAGTTTTCAATTAATCAAAACTGATATTCCTTGTAGTCCTTTTAAATAAAATGAGATTTATTTAGAGCTTTGGGTATAAATTTCTATTTCTATGAAATTTTGTTAATGTTTTTTCATATTCTCATCATATGAATACTTCTACCAAAATTTAGGAAAGGAGTCCTAAAATATAAATTAAACCTGTTAATAGTAAGTGTGTTTCATTCAGCTTAAAGATATTAACACAAGCATTACCACATTTCTGCCCTTGTGGGTTAAAATTGTCAGCAGTCCTCATTCCAATCCTTTAACTTATATCTGCTGCAAATACTGTATAAGCAAGAGTATTCTCAGCCGGAAACACAGACATGTTGCCAGCAAGTTACTCAGCATGACTGCTGAGTCAGATTAATCTTCCCTTCTGCTTCTTAAATTAGTGAGATGACATCTAGTCAGGCTTGACTCCTTGTGACTTCATAACAAATGTTCACCATCTCAACCTCAACCTCATCTGTATTCTTCCAAGGATTTCCCCATGATTTATGTGATAACATCCACATAAATCAGATAACGCATTAAAAGGAATAGAAGTCTTCCACTTCTATTTCCCTCAACTGTGTGAAGCATTGTCATTTTTCTATACTCACACCAAACGTCCACATACATGCTTTTAAAATTTCTAATTGTCAGCCCAAGGGAGTTTTTATTTGTTCTCCTTGTATTCTGTGATATTCATAGCAACCATATTTGTGGTTATCTTATTTCTCGCTCTCTTTTTCAAGGCTTATACTTCATAGCTAATTACGCTTGATAAGATGATTGCTTTAACTATTCAGTTCTTTGTGGTCAAAGAAATATCCTTGTCCTTTACGATCTTATGTTACTTTGTCTTCCTGCCTCAGATTACTTTTCTCCTTATTGCTCCAGCACATTGTTAATCGTTATAATTTAGCTAAAGAAAATGAAACCAGCTACCATTCTTACTTCCCTGTCAACTTACAATTTGTCAACTGTAAATTCACTAGGTATGTTGGTTGACATTAACTTTGTCTTCTTAATATTTAATATTAACCCAGATTTTTCACTTTCTATTTTTACTCTCATAAAGAGCTCTTCTATTAAGGGTAATAGGTATGGCAGAACAACTAAGTTTTCTCCTGGGAAAATAGTGAACAATAAATGAATCTGAAGAAACAGACTGATTCAGAATAAGATAGAAACAAGGATAAACAAACAGTCTGTCAAACAGACAAAAGTTGTCTGTCAAAAAGACAACAAGTGGTCAAACTAGGGAGCGCCCTATCAAATCTTGCACCTGTTAATAGTGGTGTCCCCCAAGGCAGCATTCTAGGACCAACACTCTTCATACTATACATAAATGACCTTTGTGATCATATTATAAGGAACTGCATTCTCTTCCCCGATGATGTAAAACTATTTAACACCACCAACAATGCTGCTTCAAAAAGACCTTGACTTTGTGTCAAAATGGTCAACAAATTGGCAACTCCAAATCTCAACCAACAAATGTTCTTTCTTACACATTGGCAAAAGGAATCAGAACACAAAATACAAACTGAGTGGACATGACCTTGTAGATGACCCTCACTCTGTCAAGACCTTGGAGTACTCATATCAAATGATCTAAGTGCCAAAGCCCACTGTAACAACATCGCCAAAAAGGCATTAAGGGTTGTAAACCTAATCTTGCATAGCTTCTTCTCCGGTAATATTACACTACTAACCAGAGCATACAAAACATTTACTAGACCAATTCTCAAATACAGCTCATCTGTCTGGAACCCGCACCCAAGATCAGACATTAATACAATTGAACGTGTCCAGAAATATTTCACAAGAAGAGTCCTCCACTCCTCCGCTCGCAACAAAATACCTTATGCCACCAGACTTGAAACTTTGGGCTTAGAAAATTTAGAACTATGTTGCCTTCGGTATGACCTGAGCATAGCTCATAAAATCATCTGCTACAATTTCCTACCTGTCAATGACTACTTCAGCTTCAACCATAACAATACACGAGCACACAATAGATACAAACTTTACAAAGTTTGTAAATAAACCTTTGTAGATACAAAGGTAAACCGCACCAAACTTAATTGCAGAAAATATGACATTTATATATATATATATATACTTTAAAATATATAATACATTTTATGTATATATTTATTAATCGTATTTGTATATTTATATATACGTAATATACATATTACTTTGTTAGTTGAAAATAAAGACTTAGAAAAGTTTCACTAGAAGAAAGACTTACTTTTGTTCCTTGCTTGGTCTCTCAAGTTAGCCAATTACCTAAGACCAAGGTAGGAAAAGGGCTCAGGGGCTAAGATGCTGAGCTTGCCAATCAAAAGGTCGGCAGTTCAGCAGTTCGAATCCCTAGTGCTGCTGTGCAACGGGGTGAGCTCCCATTACTTGTCCCAGCTTCTGCCAACCTAGCAGTTCAAAAGCACGTAAAAAGTGCAAGTAGAAAAAATAGGGACCACCTTTGGTGGGAAGGTAACAGCATTCCGTGTACCTTTGGCATTGAGTCATGCCAGCCACATGACCACAGAAACATCTTCAGGCAGCGCTGGCTCTTCGGCTTTGAAACAGAGATGACTAGCATGTATATGCGAGGGGAACCTTACCTTTACCTTTAAGTTAGGAATGAAAATGTGTTGTGTATATTGCTCCTAAATTTCCCCTCCAAACTTTAATTAATCCAACTTTAATTAATCCTCTGCATTCACTTCTTCACTGAGCTTGATCCCTAGACAATGGCAGTGTTATTTTCCTCCAGATTCTGCAACAAACTCTGCCAGTTCAGCAGGAAGCAGTCACTTCTTACAAAAAGCAACAATATCTCTCATCCAAATTCTAATCAGGTTTGATGCTGTTTAGCTTTAGAGATCAGCTGAGGTCAGGGCTGTCAAACTCCCAGCTCGTGAGCCAGATGTGTCACATGCTGACCACGCCCACATCTGGTTTAGTGAAGGGGGGGAAAGTCCCGATATGTCACGTGACGCTGCTGTGACGAACTGAGTTTGATACCCCTGGCCTAGGTGATAGGCATTCCTTTGCCAACTGCTATCCTAAATGCCTTCAATCTATTTCCATCAAATTTGTCACAGAGGTCTTCTTTGTTATTGCCAAGTTCAACACGTTCTATCTCAAAACAATCTGGCACTTATAAAAAAAACACCTAGCATCAAAATCATGTCTGTGCCATTCTTCTTATATTGGTCTAGCTTTTCTGTAACTTATCTTCTCTGGGAAAAAGAGGACATTTTAAATAAATAGATTTTAAAGGAATATAGCTTGGCAATCTCTAATTTCTATGACTCTGGGTCTCTCCAGTCCCAGGTTAAGATCTTAATAACTATATTACATTGGCACTCCCTTGAGTGGGAGTGAAAAATAATTCCCTCTGGGATCCTCAACATGGTCCAGTTTACTTGAAATAACATTGTCATTACATCAAGGAAGACTGATGAGAAATTGAGAACATAATAAATGTGTGGTAGTGGCGAACAGTTCCAGTCCTTTGGCATGACCCAGCATATGGACTAGCTTAAACTTTTCCAAACACATTTTGGTTGCCTGAAGAAATTTCCTCAAGAAGATATCACACTTGTTCTTGGTGAAGCTCTATCCAATAAACTTTTTTCCTGGTTTCTATCTGGCATTTAAGGAATGTGGAGCTCAATGCACAATAAGATTTGGAGGTCTTCCCTCTTCACACAGCCCTAAATTAACATTGTAGATGGATTCCTGCAACCTGAGATGAAGAAGGATAGAGGAACACTGTACTTTTGAAGAAATAGTAATCTGCGCTGATATAATGATCTGGAAAAAACCAGCATCACTCATCATGCAATAAAATTCCACTTAAGAAAATGATTCTACCAGCCCCAGTTATACCTATTGGCTAACACATAACTGCCTTAACTTGCAGGTGGGTATGCCCGCTCCAAATCTTGGTGAAGTGAACACAAGACCTTTTTTGGGAGATGAAGCGGTTTGCTTTCAAATCCTCTTGTTACTCACAGCTCACTTGTAATTACTTCCTGATGTGCAGTCAAGCCATATAGCCTGGCAACTCCTTAAACTGGCAAAATTGTGTGTTCTGTGGTTTTTCTCTTCTAATCTACCTTATCCCACCTGTTGTTATTGTGTAGAGTTAGCAGTAGGTACAGATGACTTGAATCTTAATATTATTTGTTTAGGCTTAAAACTTCTGTTACAGAATAATTATCAGAACATGATAAAATTCTATATTAGAGATATTTGGAAAAATGTCGCTTTTTAAAAATATAGAAATATTAAAAGAAAACTATTAAGACTGGAAGGACCATTTTAAATGACCAAAAGTTGGACATTATGATGCTGTCTCACTTTGCCACCAGATGCATCTCATAATTTATAGTTTTGTCTGCTATAAAGGTTTAATTATGCACCATTCAATTAGATTCAAAATGGACTCCCAAGAAGGGTATGTTACAAACTGCAATGTCCCCAAACACAATTTATCATTAAAACTTTGTGAAATTTAATCATTTCTAAGTGGCAAGACTGAGTAATAGCTTACTTAGGCTGCAATCCAATATTGAGTTTCCTAGGAATAAGATCCATTAAACTCCATGGAACCATTTCTAACCATGATAATAACAAAATAGGTGTCATAAAGTCAAGATGCAAAATCCGCCCTTCAGTACTTGTATTACAGTGCTGCTCACAATGACAGAAGGTGGAGTTTGTATTGCAATGTCAGAATGCTCATTTTGCCATAACCTTTTCCAAATGTGCCCTCCCACAAAAGCCTATGTATGGGACTTGGTTTGAAGAGACTAGTATAGATTACATTGCTATAACTATTAGAATAATAATGAAAAAGAGAATCAATATCAGTCCAGCAACTCTCAGTGAATTGAATTGATGGGAGCAGTAATCCAATATATTCCATGTATGACAAAAATAGTTTATTAAAAATGCTATCTTGCCTAAAAAATATGCCTCAGAATATACTGCAAGTGTGTTCAAATCACATTCACCACAGTTCAACGTGCCTATCAATCTTCACAGGATTTAATTTCTATCCCTATGATCATCTCTTTGTCATTCCTGTACTTGTTTCATTTTGTCTGAATGTTGCCCAGTACTATAAACAATAAAGTAGGTTGTGATAAATGCAATGCAAACCAGAATCATTACTTTTCATAAGTTGAAACTATTTTTTGAGGTAGTCTTACACTGCATTTGATTTTCTGGTAGTCATCCATGCATTGATTTCCATTTTGTTTGCAATCAGTAACCATTTCAAGGACTTGCCATTGAAAGTTAAAATTTGGTAAGGTCTCTTGAAAGCTTCTAAAAGCCATACCTAAGAGTTTAAAGACTGCACATGATCTTGGAACTTCACAATATATGTCATTTTTCTAAGGGGTCCCTGTAAAAATATCCCATTTGGAAGTGTGGTACAGTATTATTTGGGATGCTTTGAAGTACCATTCATTTAATCAATCAATCAATCAATAAATAAATAAATAAATCAGAATAAGGCTGGAAGGGATCTTGGAGGTCTTCTAGTCCAACCCTGTGATCAAGCAGGAGACTTTACTTCAGACAAGTGACTGTCTTGTCTGAAGTGACAAGTCTCTTTTTAAAAATCTCCAATCATGAAGCACCCACAACTTCTGAAGGCAAATTGTTCTGTTAATTATTCTCACTGTTAGGAAGTTTCTCCTTAATTCCAGCTTGCTTTTCTCCTTGATTAATTTCCATCCATTGTTTCTTGTCTTGCCTTTGGAAAATAAGCTGACCCCCTCTTCTTTGTGGCAGCCCTTAAAATACTGGAATACTCCTATCATGTCACCCCACCCTTTCTTTTCTCTAGACTAACCATATCTAGTTCCTGCAACTGTTCTTCATATGTTTTAGTCCCCAGGCCTTTAATCATCTTATTTGCTCTTCTCTGCACGTTTTTTTTCAAAGTTTCAACATCTTTTTTGGTAACCAAAACTCGATGCAATATTCCAGTTATGGTCTTACTAAGGTTTTATAAAGTGGTAATAATACTTCATGTGATTTTGATTCTATGCCTCTGTTTATACAACCAAGGATTGTATTAGCTTTTTTGGCTGTTGCCACGTACTGCTGGCTCATATTTAAGTGACTGTCCACTAGCACTCCAAGGTCCCTCTCACAGTTACTGTTTTTGAGACAGGTTTTGCCTAATCTGTACTTGTACCTTTGGTTTTTCATGCCTAAGTATAAAACCTTGCTTTTCTCCACATTAAATTTCATTTTATTGGATAGGGCCTGTTGTTCAAGTCTGTCTAGATCTGTTTGCATCCTGAGTTTGTCTTCTGGGATGTTGGCTATTCCTGCTAGCTTAGTGCCCTCTGCAAATTTGGTGAGTTCCAAGGATGAAATGCTCCCGGTTTGGACCGGCTCGCCTGATCCGGTAGCCATGGCAGCTGCTGGTTCGGAGAATCGGTGGCAAAAATCCCTGGCCCCGCCCCCCCGCCTCTGCTGAGCCGCACCATCAGCAGAGGTTTTTTTTTACTTTTAAAAGCAGTTTTTCTTCAGCCGAAAACATGCCATTAAAAGTAAAAAAAAGCCTTTGAGGATCCCACCCCTCAGCTGAGATCAGCAGAGCCTTTAAACTTTTTTTTAAAAAAATTTTAAAGGCTCCTCTGGCGATCTCACCTGAGTTCCTCATCAGCAGAACCTTAAAAAACATGTTTTCTACAAGTAGAAAACTTCCTTTTAACAGATTCTAAGGCACTTACCTGATTACTGATCTAACACATGGCTTTCCCTGCCCGAAAGGAGCAGTTTCACTTTCAGAACCAGACAGAATCAGTTGCTAGCTAATCTATTTCCTCAACGAGCAATTAATGCTGGCTGGCTTTGCTGGCTGAGGAACTCTGGGAACTGAAGTCCACAAACCTTAAAGTTACTAAGGTTGGAGATCTGATCTAAAAAATATAAATAAAATAAAATAAAATAATAAAATAAAATATTTGTGCAGCTTTTTGAGATTTGGTATGTTTCTTTAGTGTTTCACTCTAACTACACAAACACACAAAATCTCACAAAGCTGTATGTGGCATTTTGTGTGTGTGTGTCAGTTGTGTTGTGTTGTGTGTGTGTAAAGTGTGAAAGTTGGTTTTTGAGCTTTTTGTGGCTGTGTGAGGTTCCTGCTTGTTGCAAGGGCCATTTTGTGTGAAGTGCAGCTGCTTTTACACTGTGTGTGTGTCAGTTGTGTTATGTTGTGTGTGTGTGTAAAGTGTGAAAGATGGTTTTTGGTATCACTTATTGTTTTGTATACTTTGTTTATTATTTTTATTATTTATTGTTATTGGCCACGCCCACCCAGTCATCGTGACCACCAAGCCACACCCACCAATTAAGCCATGCCCACAGAACCGGTAGGGAAATTTTTTAGATTTCACCCCTGATGAGTACCCCTTCTATTCCCTTATCTAAGTTATTTATGAAGATATTGAAGAGTACTACGCCTAAGGCAGAACTTTGCGCTAACTTCCCTCCATGTAGATATAGTATCATTAAGGATGACTCATTGAGTATGGCTCTCTTTAGTCTATGCTTCAGAGATTAAAATTCTCAGTAATTTACAAATATGACGACCCCCAGTTCAGATAAACAAATTCTCCTTATTGTATGAAGTTGACTATTTAAGTTAACAAGTATGTTTACCATAATTGGAACAGAAGAGTACATAAAATTGATTTCTTTACATCCTGTCTTTCTTCCAGGAGCTCTAAGGCAATTTACATGCTGCTCAATTCTTCACTTTTTCTCCATAATCCCCATGTGACAAGTAGGTCTGAGAGCGAAAGAAAGGCTTAAAGTTATCCAGAGAGTTTCTGTGGCTAAGGGTGTATTTGAATCAGGGTCTTCCTGCTTCTAGATCACCACATCCATTGAACCCTGCCAAATCCTGTATTTGTGTAGCAGCAGGCTGGTTTTTTTCTTTTTAATTCATGGTTAGCAATGGAATTGTATGCTTAAAATGTGTAATAAAAATATTTATAGGAAAGAACTTAAGCTGATGACAAATTTTCATCCACATTGCCATAGTCATGATTTCAAAACAAAGCTTTTAAAAGACAAGCATCCATCTACAGTAATTAAGACCCTTTAGTCACTCTTAATCATTTATTCTCTGTATTATCTTCTGTAAAGAAAGGTAGATATAGCTAGTTCCAGGCTATGCTGATATGGAAGAAAGGATGTAGAGAATTCACAGGGGAAAAAAACCAGTGGTTCCTTCACTCAGGTGTGGTAAGGCCATTTGCGTATTATTTTCCCCATTGACAATAGAAGGAAACTTACATTTTCCTTGTAAACAATATACCTGAAGAATTTCTTGCTATACTTTCTAATCTATAAAGCTGATACTTTAATTGTACAGGCTACCTAACTCTTGGTAATGCTGGAGCATAACTTCATCTACCTATTTATTTGCATGTAAGAATGTCTGCCTCTTCTTAGAATGTAGAACAGTCAGTATGGCTTACAATAGTTATGACTATGCAACACTTTTGAGACTACACATTTGTAGAACATGAAACAAGTTACATAAAATTTGTCCAAGGAAGACAGGAAAGTTACCAAAATCAGACAATTGAACAAATATTTTTATTCTATTAAATAACTTAGCCAAAGTAAGTGTGAAAGTACGATATTATATTTACTAAATGCACTTGCCATTATTTCGAATTACTATATATATCAACATATTTTTTTCATATTTTGGCATGTGAACTGAACATATACTTTTTCATCACCTTTAATATCTTGTTTCCCTTGTTTATAACTAGCCATTACTTTTTTGAAAAACTGTACAAATGTATAAAATGTGTATAATGATACAAATGCAATTGATTATAGTAAAATTTTCTTTTATTTCTTTTCCTAAACTAGTAATTTTAGTAGATGTGATTCATTTTGAACATAATCATCTGAAGTTCTGAAACAGAGAGAAAAGGAAGGAAGGAAGGAAGGAAGGAAGGAAGGAAGGAAGGAAGGAAGGAAGGAAGGAAGGAAGGAAGGAAGGAACTTGCATGCATTTCTTAAAATTGCATTTGAAATAAAAATGGTATTTGAAAAAAAGGAGGGAAGGGAAGAATTTGGAGTGTGACTTTTTGGTCTTTTTATAAAAGTGCTAACAATAATTTGCATCAGGGCTTTTCTTTTTCCTTCTTTGTCATATAAGATGTGTTTTGGCATTTAATTTCAGTGAGACATTTAAATAAAAGCATGGTTCATTTACAGCCACTATCCAACATTCATTTATATTTTATATATCTCTTTCTGCAAGAAATCTGACAGATTAAAGAAGGGTCTCTCTTTTATTTAAACTCATAAATAAATTTGTAAGTATACTTTAAAATATGTTTTATTTAAACGTTAAAAATCACACCACCTTAAAGGGTTGTGCTTGCTTCAACATGATTTAGATCTTGCACAAGCACAGTAGCTCTGCACTACTTATTACAGTAGATACTTCAATCACACTATTAAATCAGCAACATCTTTTTTCAGGCCACACAGAACCCTGAGAAAATTCTGTGCACCTTAATGAGAATTATTGTGCTCACACAAGGTTCAAACACTTCTTCCAAATGATTTTTGAAGCAGGACAACCTTAAAGGACAATCAGTAATTAAGCATAGGCATGTATATGCATACTAAATTGCAAACATGCAATTAATCTAAGAAACAGATTATCTATGCATTCTGTTATATAAATGTTAGAATAATAAAAAGATGAAGGAAACTTGTTTCTATGTGTTTCTTCCTTTATATCTTGTGGTGCTCCTCCATTTTGATAAATTTATATTAGACATAAATGTGTGCTTTATTTGGCAAAGCATTTCAAGTGCATTGTACAAAGGAAAGGGGATGAAAGGAGGAGAATAACCTCTGACCTGACAGTACCAAAAATACAAATAAAAAGAGACACTAAGATGGAAACAAAATAGTGTCATGGATTTACATATGGGGGTTTTGATGAAAACTAGGGCTGGGTTTTAAATCAAAACTCACCATCTCAAAACCACTCCTTTTCATCCGCCTGCAGGACTTGAGGTAAGTACGTATACGCTTTCTGGCACGCTCTTGATATTCAGGGAATTGTCGCCTGCATGAGTCAATGATAGCCTGGATCTTTTCTTTGGGCTGCTTAGAGATTGGGACCATTCGGTCCAAGTTTTCATCTACAAACAGCCTGACAAACATCTGTTGGTAAGAGGGAGACAGAGGAGAAGGATTTGGAGGGGTACTTGGTTTCTAAGCTTCCTGTCTCAGTTACAGATAGGAAGTCTGCTTTTTTTATTTAATTTTTAAAAAAAACACAGTGAAGAGCTTTATGATGGAAAGCCAGAAATGTTAAGCAACCAAGGATTTTATTTTAGGGCTGACAAAAGACAAGAAAAGATTAGATTATAGTGTATAGAAATCATGAGGAAAATAAAACATAGTTTGTAAAAATAAGCACCATTTCATGTTTCTTATTAACAATGTGCTAGGATTGCTTTATTGGATCTTTAGAACCCTTATATTTTATTCTTCCCCTGTTGTGAACATTTTATGGTGTGTGTATTGTCATGCAAAATTATATAAAATTTGAAAAATAATAGAAAATAGCTGACCAGTGGAATCAACAACCTATAAGTTCTCTCCCCACTGCCTTTATTTGCTGGACAGACATACACACACATACATACACATGCACAATATACAGCTGAAATTTCTCCTTTAGATGATGATTAAATAGCTAAATTAGATGAACTTGGTATCTCTTTGAAAATCCTGTCTAAGTACAATCCTATACATGTGTATTCAGAAGTAAGTTCCATTCAGTTCTGTGGGGCTTACTCCCAGGCAAGCGGGTATAGGATTGCAGCCTTTATGTATTGTCAGTAAAAAAGGCAGAAATTCCCTTCAATATATTTTTTTTAAAAAATACACCTCTTTAATTCTCACATCAACCCATAAACATATGCCCCAAATCATAGGTAAATAACTAAATAAAATTCCAAAGGACGTAAGAAGAATCATATAACTCACATTAAAAGCTTTCAGGCGCTCAGCTTCAACCCCATCAGATTCATTGACTTTCTCAGTATCTTCGTGATCATCATGGTCATCATCGTCTTCTTCTCCCCGGTTCAGGGAGAGGTCTTCAGCACCTCTGTCCATGTTTTCATTTTTGCCAGAATCATAGCTTGAATAACTATGGGCAGGTGACTAGAAGGAAAGAAATTTCATTTTAAGAAACCTGTTTGAGGAAAGCATCTGCCTTGCTCTGGAAGGGAAGGAGGAGAAAGAGGAATATAATCATAGATATGTTTTTCTTAATGCTGCAGGATCCAATCTGGGTCGGTCACCAGGACCAGAGGTTTAGTCTTCCGAGTTTTTGGACTCACACTGGAGCCCATCCTCAGAAAACTTCTCTCTGCCAGAATGTGCATTATTTTTCTTTATCATCAATAAATACACACACAATTTAACATGCACATAACACACATTTATAAATGCATAAATTACTCATTGCATTAATTTTATAAAACATGAACAAGCCAAGTGACTTTACTGGACATAAAGCTAATCTGAATATGTAAGACTTAATGGAACGCTCTTGTTCTACCACTGAATCAAATCCAAACTGAGGCAAATTACCAACTACCTTTAATAATTGAAAAAGCTTCTATTCTTATAATAGATTCTTACTACATATAACTAATCTTGCAAATAATTGTGCAAATAATATATGACTCTTCCTTGCATAACTTACACAGTTTATCTGTGTTGCAGTTTAGATATAGACATTTAAGAATTGTACTGTATTATAAGAAGCAAATAAGGGACACGGTGGCTCAGGGGCTAGGACGTTGAGCTTGTTGATAGAAAGGTCGGCAGCTCAGCGGTTCGAATCCTTAGTGCTGCCATGTAACGGGGTGAGCTCCTGTTACTTGTCCCAGCTTCTGCCAACCTAGCAGTTTCGAAAGCACGTAAAAATGCAAGTAGAAAAAAATAGGGACCACCTTTGGTGGGAAGGTAACAGCGTTCCGTGCGCCTTTGGCGTTGAGTCATGCCAGCCACATGACCACGGAGACGTCTTCGGACAGCACTGGCTCTTCGGCTTTGAAACGGAGATGAGCACCGCCCCCTAGAATCGGCAACGACTAGCACATATGTGCGAGGGGAACCTTTACCTTTTTATAAGAAGCAACTTTCCATTTTCAGTTAGCTTTCCCTTTGTTTCCCCCTTTTTTTCCTATATAATATGAAAATTGTCTCTCTTATCCATAGAATTTCACTAGATTACCATAGAGCTGGGTGGTTACCATATTACATTTAAAAAATACATTCTTTTCTTAAGGAAATGGAGAGAAAGAAAATGGTTTGAAAAAAATTCATATACTCCTAAAGACAAAACAGTATTAAGGCTTAAAATACTCCTTTCATTTCTGCTTTGCTTGCATAAAACAAAACTATGGGAAATTAAGGGGAAAAGAACATTGAATGTCTGAGAGTGATGGCAGATTGCTAACAGCCTCCCCCTCCCCCCAAGTTATAGCATCTTGGAAGATGATGAGATCAAAGAGATAGGCAAAGGCATCCACAGTATATAATGCTTTGGTCAAAAGTCAAAAACAGCATTGTGCTATAAGCTCAGCCTATTTTGTACTTGTATGTGATATTACAACTCACATAGAAAGGAATGAAATTGCATCATAGCAGCATGATACTTCTTTACTCATTTGCCTCCACTTGGCCTCCCTGCAATAGACATGGCTGGGCCTAACTGACTGGGCCAGAAACTTTTATGTGTGAAGAGATCAAACATAAAAGATCATCAGAGCTTTAGGGATGCAATGGAAGTGACCTAAATAAATTGTCCCTACAGTTAAAAAAAACAAGAAATAAAAATGCAGCACCCTGGCAAGGTCATGACCGGTTTGTCCTGAGAGACATTAGGATTATTATTTTTTTGGTTCTGTACTAGGGATTGATTTTGTAGACTTGGGATATGTTCGTATGTAGAAATGTTGGCAGTAGCTATTTTAAGAGAAGAAATAAAAAGAGCTGCGACTGCTCTATAATTACTGGATCTTCACTACTTTCACTATTAAAAGTTAGAGAGAAAACATACACATATCCCTGAAGATGTTCCACTTTCTTGCATAAGCTAGTTCAGTTTAGCGGTGAAGATACTGACCAAGGAACCAAGAGGTTGTGAGTTCATGCTTTAAAGCATGAAAGCCAGTTAGGTCATTTTGAGTCAATCACATTCTCTCAGCCCAACTCACCTTACAGGTTGTTGTGTGGTAAGAGGAGGCAGGAGAATTAAGTATGTTATATATACATATATAAAGTAGGAAGGAACACCGGGGATATAAAAAAACTACCCAACTCTCTTCTAGAATTGGATTTAATGTTCTGGAAGTACTCTATCCCACAGCACTTTCATAGGAATTTGTCACTTTTGCAGTTTTGTTACTTGCAAAATCTGCAGGAACTCCTCCCACTCACAAAATATTAGTTTCTTGTCCATTTATTTCTTTAGATAGACTTTTGGTTGCAATTGCATTATTATGATTGGTCACACAATCAGCCAGATATTTAAACTGGATTTGGCATTTTTAGTCACCTATTGTGTCCTTCCCAAGGGCCTGGATTGGCCAGATGTTGTCATTTGATGGTATTAAAGGGATTGTGGTAGGATGTAAACTGTTCCAAGTAAAGCTGGCTTTTGAAATTATCTGGTGGTGATTTTGTCAATGCCAATGGTGTTTAAGTGGTGCTGCAATTGTTCTGAGATTGCACCCAGGGCACCTTTTGCAATTGGTACTATCTTCGCTTTCTTTCACCACAGTTGTTATCGTTATTGTTAATAATAAGTTCATATTTTCTTTTATACTTGTTTATTATTAAAACCATCTTTCATACTGTTGGGTTTCAGAATAATGTACAATTTAAAATTTTAACACAATGGAACTATTAAATATCAATAATTAAATAATAAAGGTCTAGGAAAAGCCTCAAAACTAAAATGGATTAAAACATCTGGAAATGTAAGTTGTGGAACTAAACTTTCTTATGCAGTGCTTAAAAGCTTGTATGATAGGCCCCTGACAACATACTATAACTGAGTTGTCAAAGCTGATTTTTTTTTTGGTATATTTACACATTTAATCTTTTCTACTAAGAATACTTACTGATTTCTCAAAGGAAAATCTTAAACATATAGAACCAGTTCAGTCTACACTAACCTGGCATCTTTGACTATACTGGCTTATAACTTCTATAATTGAAATTGTACCCTCTGAATCACAGGAACTAGAAACATCAACTCTACTATGCTTATACAAAAGTAATATGACAGTGAATTTTAGATGACCCCAAATGGTGGAGTTAGCAGAATTATCAGCAGTGCCCAATTTTATCACCATTAGGGTTCCTGGAACCAACAATTGGACATTATTATGTGCATGTGACTTGTTTATATTCCCGCCAGAATCCACACCCCAAAAAGCATGGAGGAGGGAAGAAAAAGCATAGAATTATATGGGATTATAAACTGACAAGAGAAATATTTACTTTGCTGTATAACATAGGAGTCAAAGAAGTACTAAAGAAGAATAAGAAGATTGCAGGTAAGTCTGAATTAATTATTTATATCTCCACAGTATAAAATGTAAGGCAGATAATTTATCCCTGAACTGAGATTATCAGGAAACGAGTCTAATGCAAATAGTCCAAATTAAGGTGAACTGAAGACTTACTGACAAATTGAAAAATAATCATTGGATTCCAGTGATATCCACTTGAGAATTTCAAAAAGAAGTGTTTTATACGTTTCTGAGATTGGCTGATTTTTCCAGAGATTCTGGAAATGGCCAAAGCCAATGCATAAAAAGGAATTCAATAAATTGTGTAGATTGTATACTGTGGAAAGCATTACTAAAGATAAAATTTTCAGACTTATTATGTTTCTACAAAATTAGCATTTATCTATTGAAGCCTTTAAGAATATTAGCAAATATATGTGTAGGGATGATGAAGCTCACAAAGACAACTTGTTAATGACCAAACGTAAACCATTAAAACTTGTATATTAAAAATTTTAAACAAATTTCAAGAGGCTCTGCTCTAGAAATACTTTATGAACATGGAAGCACCTTACCTTGCTTCCATTTTCTTTTGCTTCTTGCTCCAACTTAAGATCAGATGCTAGGATGTTCTTGTACTTGCTCTTTCCGTCGCTGTTTGGATCATCTAACCTGTATTCTGAAGTAAGCTGAGCAGAAAAGGGGCTGTCACTCAGGTTCAGAGGCTGTTCATCTAACTCCAAAGTTGTTTTACCATTGCTATTGGCTTCTGCAACTTCCCTGCAGTGTGTTCCAACTGAAGTGTTGGAACTGCGTCCTGCGGTCTCATTGCCATTAAAACTCTCTGCAGCTGAATCATCTACAAAAAACATGAAATTACAGGTGCTTAGTGCCATGCCATGAACATTGTATTCAAATAAATATATCAATTTCTTCTAGCACGGGTTACTTTGCTTGTTTTTTCGCCTGCTAGAATCTTATGCATGTAGTATGAAAATATGTTATATAATATCATGTAACCTCCTATAATACTGGTATATCTTTCATTATTCCAATATTTTCAAGAGTATCAAGGATAGCTCACAACAATCTATGAAATGGACATATTGTGGTAAATTCAACCAACCAACATTATGAACAGATTTTGGTGATGGCACTTGATAAACTAAATCCAGAATAATAATTGATAGGGATTTTCTAAAATTAATAATTTTATTGTGTGTGAGATAATAACACCTGCCTTCAATGAGTCACACTGCAGTCACATTATTAATAGCATATATATTAGTAATAATTTATTTTATTGCCTAATTAATTTATTATTGTAGGAAAAAATAAACAAAATGCCCATATCAGTGAGTTAGGTTAGTTTCCCTTTACTGTTAAAACAATATAAATAACTTAAAATTTATATCTTACTACTTTGTGCACTGACATAAAATTGCAGACCAATATTATGTTTATTAATATTGCTTATAATACTTTAAATATGCTTTTATTTGACAGAGACAGTGTCCCCATATAGATTTACATTCTGCAGGTTACACATTTTTATACATACACATATGTATATATAGAATCACATATATACAGAAAAGGTTCAAGTTCTTATGGTAATTGGAATCAGTCATAATGCATGGCATCAAGTGGCAGCATGGCTTAGCAATTCTGTAATTTCACTGGAAACAAAAAGTGAATAAAGAGTATATGAACCTCAAAGTAATTTTAACATAACATAACATAACATCAGAGTTGGAAGGGACCTTGGAGGCCTTCTAGTCCAACCCCCTGCCCAGGCAGGAAACCCTACACCATCTCAGTCAGATGGTTATCCAACATTTTCTTAAAAATTTCCAGTGTTGGAGCATATTTCCAGTGTTGGAGCATATTTCCAGTGTTGGAGCATAATTAATTAATTAAAAATGGTTTTTGCAAGACATTATTATTCAGCACATATTCAAGCATTTGGACCAGTGGTAGGTTGCCCCGGGTTTGAACCAGTTCTTGCGAACCGGTAGTAAAACTGGGGAGAGGCTCCACCCACCAACCCCGAGGTCATCAGGAAGCTTCTGCGCATGCGTGATCCCGCTGTGAACCGGTAGTACAGGTAAGTAGAACCCATCCCTGATTTGGACGTATTTCAAAAGTTAGTTATAGATAGATGATTATTCACAAGGACAAAAATATCACCAAAACCTAAAATGATATGGGAGGATTATAATTTATAGCAACACATCAAGTTAATACAGGACTATATTAGGCTATCCTGAAATTAAATCTGAAGAAATTGAAATGAGTCCTTTCTTAAATTGCCATTATTTTAAGATATGAACTTAAGATATGGCAATTTATCTTGCCATTATATTAAAGCTGTTATTTTTTTGAAGGAAGATACTCAAATGATTCAGCAATTGTAGAAATAACCGGTACAAGTAGTCCTTGACTTATGGCTGTTTGTCTAATAATGGTTTGAAATTACAACGGGCTCAGAAAAAGTGACTTATGACTCATCCTCAAAGTTACAACCATCACGTGATCTCTCCAGACATGTGATCATAATCACCTGGCAATCATTTTATGGTCACATGATTGCAATTTGTGTCTTCCAACAAGCAAAATCAATTTGGGAAGCCGGATTCCACAATCATGGGATTTGCTTGACAGCTATGGTAAAAATGGTAATAAAATTGGATCTGGTCACATGATGACTCATTTAACAATTATGTCACTTACCAATTGAAATTCCGGTCCCAATTATGGTTGTAAGTCAAAGAGTACCTCTAAAATTATGTAGAAATGTCATTGAAGGAGAATGTAGTAGCTAGTGAACCATGCCCCAAATGAAATGTGAGGTTTTAAAATGCCAATTACTTCTCTGCTTAGATTGAAAATTCATGATACAGAATTCCCAGTTCCCTTCCTCTGCCCTCAGAAATACTCCATCTTTACCACATGTCTTCACTAGTCAGAGAAAACTGCTCCAGCAGAGCCTGTCCACCTTCACTATATTCACCAGCCACTAAGGGTTACACAAGCAATAGAAGCATAAGGGAACTGGGCAGTAGGGAAGCATGTCCTTTCTTGTTCCTCTCTGATATTCTGCCCTGGTCAAAGAGATGAGAGGAAGAGTCAAGCTGCTCTTTTCTTTCCATATGGTAGTTTGTACTACTTTGGGTCCCCTGAGAAAGGTAAATAGAAAAAGAGGATGGTGCATGCGGAAAGAGCTTAAGACCCATTTTCTAAACCTCAGATTGGATTGATAAAGATCCATGTTCATTTTAGGTTTATTACAGTGGGAGTTCCATTGTACTTTTGGAAAATACTAGGATAATTTCCAAAATGCCTATTTATCTTCCTTTGATATTTCCAAGCATCTATGGAAGAAGGCTGTAGTGTATGCTATACAACAGGTGTGTGGATTTGTGTGTTCATCCTACCAGTGGCTGGAAAGGGCAGGACTAAATGACAGCACTGAGGCATTGTTCATAGCAGCGCAAGAACAGGCACTAAGCACTGGATCCATAGAAGCAGGGATCTACCACTTTAGATAGGACCTAAGGTACAGACTGTGCAGACAGGCCTCAGAGACTACCCCTTTCTTGTCGCAGATAAATTAACTAGTACTTTGCATACCTCATTATCAGCTTTGTCAGTTTGGGACAGAAGGGTGAGGGCTGCAATATTGTAGTAATGAACCAATCTTCTGGGTGGGCCATTCTCTACCATCCAGTGATGGAGCAATCACAACTTCGAAAGGCATATCATTCCACTGATTAATTGTTCTCATTAACAGGAAATATCTCCTTAGTTCTAGGTTGGATCTCTCTTTGATATATCCATCCATTACTTCTTGTCCTGTTTTAAGATATTTTGGAGAATAGGCTGAGCACCTCTTCTTTGTGACATCCCCTTTGATATTGGAAGGCTGCTCTCATGTCACTCCTAGTCCTTCTGTTCATTCGATTACACCTCTCCAGTTCCTGAAATCATTTTTCATATCTTTTCGCCTCCAGTCTCCTAATCATCTTTGTTGCTTTTCTCCACACTTTTTCTAGAGTCTTAACATCTTTTTTGTATCATTGTGACCAAAACTGGATTCGGTTAGGTCAAGTGTGGTACTGAAGCATAAAGCAATACCAACACTTCACATGATCTTGATACTATCCCTTTGTTCAGAATTGCATTGGCTTTTTGGCAGCTGCAGCACACTGCTGCTCATGTTTAAGTGATTATTCACTAGGATTCCTAGATCCCCCTCACAGTTACTGCTATGGAGCAAGGTACCACCTATTCTATACCTGTGTTTGGTTTTTCTTGTCTAAGTGTAAAACTTTATTTTTTTCACCACAGAACTGTATTTTGTTGGATAGGACCCAGTGTTCAAGTCTGTCATCATTCTGGAGCTTCAGCCTGCCTTCTAAAGTGTTGGGTATTCTTCTCAGCTTGGTGTCATCAGCAAATTTGAAGAGCTCCCCTTATATTCTCTCATCTAAATTGTTTATGAAGATATTGAAGATTACTGGGCCTGACCTTCCAGTTGACATTGCAGCGAGATTGGACACGAGGAACGGGTCTCTGTGCTCCCATGCCAAATCCTCCCTGTTAATGGGCTCCGAGAGGAGCCAAAGCCTCCTTGTAGGGGAGGCAAAGCAAAGAGGGGTGCCCTGCATAGTTGTGGAAAGTCGCAACTCTCCTGCCTGACCTGGGGGGGGGTTTCTTTCCCTCTCAGCCATGATGAGGAGAAGAGGTAGCCTAAACATGGCTGCCATGAAGCTGGGGCATCCGAGGAACACCTAAGACTGGTGCTGGAGCGAAGTTAGTGAATAGTGATTGGAGCTGGATGAGAAAATCCCTTTTTTCCCCCTGAATTTAATCCCTAAACTTAAAGGAAAAAAGAAGAAAATCCAGAGAAGAAAAGAGATTCTTAGAATTAACTTTTATAAAGTGGTGAATAACCATAGAGAGAAAAATCCTAGACCTGAATGAAAGAAACTGAGGGGAGAAAAGCTAAAAATATTTTAATCAAAGAAAATTGGATTTTAAACTGGGTAGGCATTGTTATGGAAAGGCATTATAATATGCTGGAACTATGTACCTGAATTGATTCAAGTATCTAATTTTGTCTTTATAAACTGAATTAAATTCGGATTTTAATTTATCATGTTGGAAACAATGCTGAAACCTCTGTTGATGCTACCATCTACTGTGAATGGAATGTACTACACCCCTACAAATCTAGGAAAATTTTGACAGAAGAAATAAGAAACAACTTTTTGAAGGATTGTGATGATACTAACTGTCCTATAATTAATTACTTTACTATTGTGATAAGGAAGACTTTTAATTAAAGTAAAGTGGCTTTTGTAGTTTGGAAATTGTCTGGACTATTTAAATGGAATTGATTAATAACCCTGAGATGTAAAGAATTATGATTATTGAACTCTTTGATGAGCAAAACTAGAACTGAATATATTGTTTGTGGCCCTGACTAAAAGTGGATTTATTAAACTAAAACAAATGCCTTTTCAGGGGGAAATGAGTGAGATTTCAAGAGAAATGGTGTGGATGTTTCAAAGCATCAGAGATACCATGATAAAGAACCAAGGAGAGATGAAAGACTTAATCCAAGGCATAAATGACAAAGTAGAAAATATGATACAACTGGCAATGAATGAAGATCAAAGGGTCCAGGAAATAGAGGAAGAGGCGGAAAGAATGGAGGAAAAGATAGAACAGACAAACCACCAAATAAAACAAGAGGGTGAAAAAAACTTTTTGAGAGATATAAAAATGGAATTGGAATTGGATAATCTGGAAGATGTTTTTGAAAGGGAGATAGGAATACGGGTGGATACTCTGGAGATATGGCACCATAGGAGGATAGAAATAGGAGAAATATTTAGATGGAATAATGAAGATACAGATGTTGACAGAGACAAAGATTCCAGAGAAGAGTATGGGAGGAAAGCCAAAAAACAAATAAGAATTGAAGAATTAAAACAGTCAAGGGATGATGGATAGAATAGAGCTATTTTTTTCTTTTTTCTTCTTCTTCTTTTTTCTAATATAATGATGGCCTGATTAAAAACTAGAAATAGAGGTGGAAATAAGAATATGCACCCTTATATGAAGGACTATGTATTAACATAAATATGTGTTTTAACATTAGGATTAGTAAGAGTGGCCTGACTAGAAGCCAGAATAGAGGTAGAAATAAGAATTAGGGAATATATTAGTAGTTATAATTTCTATATAAATTAAAAATAAGTAATAATTAGATGGAAAGCTGAGAGGTTGAAAGATGGTATTACTATGTATGTTCAAGAAGATCATTGACATTAGAATGGACAATGAAATATTGAATAACTACTTTAAAATAATCAAGTACATTAATATTAGGATTATATAAATTTGATTAATATAATAATTGATTTTTGTTATTTATATTAATATGAACCATACCCAGAGGCCACACTGTTCATATATTGATGTTAATGTATGTTTAAAAATAAAAACCCAATAAACCTTGAGGGGGTGTGTGTGAGATTACCGGGCCTAAAACAGAATCTTGGTAGACCCCACCGCAGGCTTCCCTCCATGTAGCTCCACTAATGTTTATACATTGAGTCAGCCAGTTGCAAATTCACCAGATGGTGATATTGTCTAACCTACATTTCAATTCAACAACTACTACCCAAGACCCAGAAAAACAAGCCAAATTAACACCTTGGCAGGGCAGATATTGGATCATCCTTGGTGATATTATGATGCTCATAGCTTTCTGGAATCTGGATTCTGCTTTCTAGGTTTTTAATGTATTTTCTGTCAGCAGTAACTGCTAATATAAATCCTTGCACTGTGGGAAATGTTTCACTAGTTTTATTATAACTGTTCTTACTGTTCTCTGTAACTATTAAATTTCTCATTTAAAAATTCTGATCTCTGCTCTGCTCTAATTTTTAAAAAAATATTTCAGTTCAGCTTCTTGTACAAGAGATAGAAGAGTTCAATTTAAAAAGTATAAATCTTTAATACAGTATAACTACTGCCTATGGGTTTTTTAGAATCACACAGAAGTTACTTAAAAAGCATGTGATGGGCTATATTTATTTGATTACAGGAGTAAATATATGATAGCTAAATAGCTAACCTCATTTTCAGTTCAATGTCTTTATTTAATTCTACAAGAAGAAGTATAAATTTTATTTTATGTTACAAGGAAGATCAACATTGAACTCAGAAGCACAATATTTATTTCATATCTCATATTTCACCTCTGTCGCCACAAAAACACATTTACACACCATTATACAAACCTCATCAGGATAATCCACAAGCATATCTCTTTTTAATGAGACTTGCACTAAAAGCTTGCATAAAGCTTAGTACTTTATACTGCCATTTTCCCCCAATTCTTCTTAAAGCTTGCTATATGGTTTATGACTGAATGCGAAATGGATCATTTTCTATAGGTTGTAAAATAGACCGCTTAAACATAACAGTTTGAAAAATTATAGCAAATATTTAATTCCTTTCCAGCTACTTACATAATGGAAAGATGTGTTTATGTTTTACATACTGTACTGCACTGCATCAGAAAGACATCATACATGAGATTGTTATTCTATTTTTTTCTTACAATTTACTTGTCCCCTTATTTTCTTGAGAGTTCTAAATGAAGTCCATATATCAACAATAAAATAATGTCTAAACTTGCATGGATCGCTCAATGTTTTTATAAACTGCAGTAGAGTTTTCATTTCTCCAGATTTCCTAACTTCCTTTTCAGCCTCAATGTCATGGCTTTTAATAAACTCATAAATAAATCTTATAGGTACATAGTATTTGATGGTTAGTTTGAGACAATTTTTCCCACAGTTTCTGTATTAAATAAAGCTTGAAATCTAAACTTGTGAAGATACAGATATACCACACAGAGCTGCCTAATGTCATTTGCAGGTATGGGACATTCTTCAACAAGCCTTAGAAAGCTCTGAGCCAATAACGCACTCTGGAGGAGCTGTCACTTACTGTGAATTCTGCTCTTTAACTTAAATATCAGAATCGGTGGCAGGTCAATCCTAGCATTGCTGATACAGCATCCCCTAGGCGAAGTCCAACCTTTTTCTTACATTTCACCCTGGGATTAGCTTGACTCCCTCTATGTTTCTCGACTGCACAGTAAGAGCTAATTTTCCCTGTGCGAAGTAAGAGATGTTGTTGCCATGACAACACATTCTAACAGTGGGACTACTGACATTAGTTGAAAAGATTACAGGGAGGCTGTATCAACCTTCAACCAGGACTATGGATTCTTCATCTAAAATATAATTATCCTAAATTTACCGCAGCCTAGGATTATCTATTCATTTTGCTAAGGATGATTAATAAGTTGGAAATACATTTGACAGATATATTAGAGTATTGTTTACACAGATATTGGCCCCACTCTGAGTGGATTTTATTTTGAGTGCAATATAGTTCCTTTTTTAAATATTATACATTCCTCCATGTTATGTTATGTTATACTCTTGTATACTACAAACCACAACTTCTGCAGAGGTGGAGGACAAATTAAAATGGTACAATTCTACATCTGATGGATCTGCATGGTTGTCTGAGTGCAACATGCAATTCCCCATGTTGTCTGTTGACAATATTGCCAGTGTCCTACCTGAGTTTTGCTGTTAAAAAAGAGATGGCCTAGGCCAGTGATGGCTAACCTTTTCCGGACTGAATCCCCAAAGCACATGGCAGAACCCCCAAATACAATGCATGTGAGGCCCCCGTGCATGCATCCCACCCCTGCGCATGCATGGGTGGCCCCCTGCATGTGCCCCGTCCCTGCACGTGTGCTCTCTGCACAACCCTTTCCCCCCACATGTGCACTCCGCCCCCTGCACATGAGCACACGCCCTTGCACGCACCACCACCCCCCGCATGAGTAGCAGAGACCCGAACACCATCTGGCTGGCGGGAGGCGCATGCGCAGCAGAGCTGAACTGGGGCGATGGCTCAGGTGCCATCAGAGAGGGCGCTGTGTGCCACCTTTGACACACGTGCCATAGGTTCACTATCACAGGCCTAGGCCATTTGCACTATTATTTGATGTGCCTACATCATTGCAAATGATGGCTGTATTGATTAGTATTTGTGCACCTTCACAATTGATGTCTTAGCTGTAGGTCTCTCTAAACCAACCAGATTTTGAGAAGATTATCTACACTGATGTCTCTCAATCTTAGCCATTGAGCACACTCCTTGTGCAGCCCTCCCTTGAAAAGTATCCAAAACTTCAGTGTGGGATCATATGCATTGATTACATGCTGATTGGATACACTTTAAGATACCGATAAAAGAGAATATCTGTAGCTTTAGGTTGAAATGAGGGGCTCTTGGTGCTCTCTGAGCTTGCTTGTTTTCTTGCAGATGTTTCATTACCCAAACTAGGTAACATCATCAGTGCTTGTAAGGAGTGTGGTTCGCCCTGTTGTGGTTTGACTTGTCATTGTTGGTGCTCTTTTTTCATTAGTGATAGTGAGTTTATAAATGATGAATTAATCTATGTTTAATCATCATAGATTAACTTCAAGGTTAATATCAGACCAACAAACAAGTAAGCAATATCCCAATCAAGAAACTGCCAAAAAAGCCAAAAGCAAACAGCCCAAGCAAAGAATCTCTAAGACCACCCCCACCAACACTGACAAGACAAGCCACTAAAATATAAACTGGCAGCAAACTGCACTTCTTACTAGCACTGATATACTTCTAAACTCCTGTGGGAATGTGGGAATTAGGGGTGGGCTTCTACCAATTCGCCCCAGTTCGAACCAGTGGCGGCTCTGCCCACCCACCTAGACATCATCAAAAATGTTTTGCGCATGTGCAGAAGCTTCAATAGCAAACTGGTAGCGCCGGGATTTGAATCCCATCTCTGGTGGGAATGAAAGTCAGAACAGGAATCTATGAAATGATTAGTCAGCTTTTTCAACAGTTGTTTGTGAAAGTCTACAATTCATACAATTCAACAATTATAAATTCACTATCACTAATTTAAAAAAGCATGATTCATCATTAGTAATTTGGAGCAATGCTTTCAGCAACTTGCTGTATTATGCAGATTTGTTGTCTGGAAAAGTAAAATTGACAAAATCAATGGTGAGTATAGACACCAAGGGAGATGGAGGATCATTACTACACTAGGGGTTTAAATAACCGTCACAATATTATCTAGACATTGATTAACTCTTTGTTGTTATTTTAGTGAGTGGATGAGTTTGCATTTACTGGCCTCATTATTGCAAATGACTTTGCAGAAGCATGGAGCCATTATTTTGACAGAACAATAGCTGGGTTGCTCCATAATCATAACCATAAATGTAGAAATATACTTAATTTCAATTTTTGTCAAGGAGCTGGAAAAGGAGTTGTGTGAAAAAACAAACATAAATCAAACTAGTCGCTAGAGAACTTTATTCCCCCAGGTCTCAAGCCAGTCTCAAATCTCTTCATACATTATTCTACATGACCTTTTCGGCATATCACAACCTTCTGTAGTTTTATTTTGTTTTTCCTTAACCTACGCATACGATGAACTTCCTTGAACTCCAGATCATAGGTTGCGTATAGACTAGAAGAAACTTGTGTTCTTTTCTTTTCTTTTCTTTTCTTTTCTTTTCTTTTCTTTTCTTTTCTTGTATATAAATTAAGTAGTTATTAGTACATCAAACTACAAGGTTGGGTTGATATGATGCAGCTAGTTCCATAAACCAAATTCTTCATATCTTACACAACTTTGAATGTTTAACAATAGGGGTTCAAAATCTCTGCTTTCAACTATTCAGTTCAGCACAAGGAACTTATTGTGTTCTTCTAGCCGTGAGCATCTCCTGGATATTATCTTCAGCTTCTTTTACACTCAGTTCTAAATACGATTTCCTTTGCTCCAGGTCCTTAATTTTTTCTTCTGCTATTTTTTGTTTTTCTAAGAGTTGATTGTGAATTACTTCTCTGGGATGAAGAATAAATATTCGTCCTATACCTTCATACATTCTCGTTTCTTCAGCCAAAGTCATGATCTCTGTGTCTATAAGATGTGCATGCTTTTTTGTTCTGTTCAGATGATCTATTTGTATATCTGCCAATTTCATCTTTTGTTGGGTTTCAATGACCTTAGCTTGAAGTTCAGAAAATGCCCTTTTCAACTCAAGATCCACGGGCGCCGCCATTTTAACTCAAGAAGCTTGTCTTCTATTTTGCATGTTTCAATTGTACAACTGTAAAAGCCTAAAACAGTGCTACATAGTTGTTTGTAGGATAAAATATGTAAACTTATTTTATACGTTACCAGTTGCTTCTGAGGCAGAAAAAACTATTGGCACTGAAGACAGAAGATAGTAACTAATAATCCATTAATAATACAACTGTAAGGCTAGTTATGCATGTTGATGATTAGTTTTCCAAGCTTTATTGCACTCAGAGTAGAGACCTGCTTTTGGCTTACTGACAATACAAAATGAACATTGTGAGCACAGCAATTACTATGACAACAAGAGCTGTTGTGTAACATCACTGAACATGTCCATGTTGGCTTTATCAGTTAACTTTGTGGACCATGAGATCAGTAAATTTTGATCTAATTCTGTATGGGAAAATAGAAAGCTGGCAAAACAAGTAAGTTAAAACTTCAGATTATGTCACAGATTTTGCACTGACAAAAAAATCAAATGCCGCATTTATTAGTTACTTATCAGATGTTCTCATACTGTATTTGTGTGATTATATTCAAAGCTGCTAAACATAATGTTGCATTGATATTTTGAAATAATTCAATCTATACATCAAGTGATTTATAGCAATTTAAAGTAATTTCACTAATATCTGTGTTTACCTCAAAAGGGTTACAAACTAAACTTGGATGATGTGAGTTTTTAAGATGAGCAAATTCATTATTTGTTAATGATACTTTACGTATGCCTAAAAATTCTCTCAGCTCTATGCTGCTGTGAAAGGCTATGAGGGTAAATACTTCTGTCTAAGTAAACAGAAATTCCTAGAATTCATAGATTCCTGAATAAAAATAGTTAGGGTCATGGTACACAAAATATTAGGCACAAAAAGGCAATAAATTCACATTAAAGAATGAATTTCTTTTTAATAAATTAGAAGATACTTAATAGTTGCAGAAATCAATACATTGACTAAGTATATAGGACTGGCGGAGGAATCTTTACTTTTCTATAATACCAGCAGACCTCTAGTGGCTGTTAATATAAATGATTCTGTCTTCTGTAATTTTGTATTTGAAATGTAAGTTCTGCAGGAGGAGGAGAAAGGTAATACAGTATACTAATACACAGAAGATTTTTTTTAATATAGTGCTAGTAAAGTCAACATCATTAAAGGAATAATTTCCTAAAAATTATAATGCTACATCATCACAAAAATTACAGCTGTAAAAAAGGAAGCATTTTTTTCAAATCCTTAGTGGTTGTGCATTCCAATTTTAGGAATATTTTTACAAAATAGCTACTGGTAGTTGTTTTGATTACAAAGTTTAAGAAATGGACATAAATTAAACCAAATGATTAAATAAAGAGGAATATGGTTTACACTAGAATATAGTTCATTCCTGTGTATCTAGAAAGTTGCAATAGATAAATCTGAGGATCCAAATAATAAAATCTTAGAATCTAAAATAAATACATGCACCCACCGAGAGAGAGAGTATAATTGGAAATATCTTTTATTCATTATTTTGAACTACCTAGGTATTTACAAGCCATTTGGGATATGGTGAAAGTCACATCTCAAAAACTGACTATTTCAAACACTGATTGAGATAGTTAGGTACACTGGTGTTAATACATGCATCAAGTATCAGTGCAGGCTAGGGCTGGCTTATGAATCAGAGCAGTGGTGGGCTGCTGCCAGTTCAGACTGGTTCGGGCAAACAGGTAGTTCTGATAATCAGCTGGTCCTGCCCACCCACACCTGCCCTATCCTGTCCTATATTTCCTTCTCTGGCTCAGCTGATTTGCGCGGCATAGCTGATTTCCATGCCTCCACTGTTCTACTTACTGGGGCTGCCTTAGAAGGTAAGCAGCTGAGCTTCAAATTGCTGTATTTTTAACGCTGTGCGCAAGCACGTTAGGCGTGTGCTTGAGCGAAGCGCGCACTCACAGAACCGGTTATTACCGGTTATCCGGTTATCACCCACGCACTCGTGACGTCTCGCCTGGATTACTGCAATGCTCTCTACATGGGGCTCCCCTTGAAGGGCATCCGGAGGCTGCAGTTAGTCCAGAATGCGGCTGCGCGGGTGATAGAGGGAGCCCCTCGTGGCTCCCGTATAACACCCATCCTGCGCAGACTGCACTGGCTGCCTGTGGCCTTCCGGGTGCGCTTCAAGGTTTTGGTGACCACCTTTAAAGCGCTCCATGGCATAGGGCCGGGTTATCTACGGGACCGCCTGCTGCTACCGAATACCTCTCACCGACCCGTGCGCTCTCAGAGAGGGACTCCTCAGGGTGCCGTCAGCGAGGCAATGTCGTCTGGCGACGCCCAGGGGGAGGGCCTTCTCTGTGGGGGCTCCCACCCTCTGGAATGGACTGCCCCCAGGACTTCGTCAGGCTCCCGACCTTCGGACCCTCCGCGAGCTTAAAACATATCTATTTAATTGCGCAGGACTGAGTTAGATTTTAGTTTATGGGTTTTATCTTGGGTTTTAATTTTTATATTTTTAATTAAGGCTTTTGAATAAGTTTTTTAATTGTTTTTAGAATTGTATTTATTGTATTTCTTGCTTTTAAATGCCTGTAAACCGCCCTGAGTCCTTTGGGAGATAGGGCGGTATATAAATATAAACAATAAATAAATAAATAAATAAATATTAAACCGATTGCAGCCCACCACTGGAACAGCATCTGCCTTTTCCAATTATACTCAGAATGATTATCTCATTTCTTAATTTATACAAACACCAGTATATGAAACAAATTAAAATATGTTTGCCTGATTTCATTTAAATCACTTTATCGTACCATTACCAAAATATATGTGCTTTGTGTTAGTGTGAAAGGTATTTTTACTGTAAAGGTAGCAAAAAACAAAGAATTCTACCATTACATAGTGACAGTAGACAATAGAATTAAAACATAAAGAAGCAACTAGTAAGCATAAATAAAAACACTGTTTTTCAATCCCATGTGATCTGACCATAACCAAGACCATAACCAAGATATTTATACTATCAGTTGAATGTTAAAGTTTTAAATCCTTCCATCTATTATTTTTATTGGACTTATATTTCCTAGGAAGCATATTCTAATTGTCTAAATTCATCCTGTTATGCAATGTGCATATATAAGACCACTTTTTCTTAAATTTGCTTAGACTTCTGTTATGGATATATACCATCATTTCTGCCATTGCTGTATATTATCCCTTGTTGGTCTTCCAATCTCATAGTATCAGTACAATTCCTCTTTTTTCAATGTTGTGCCAATGTTTTCTTGTATTATAGCTCTCAACATATATCTTCCTAAACTGTGATATTTTTTATTTATGTTTTCCAGGATTGCATGCAATAAAAATATCAGTGGTTTCAGATCAAATTTTATTTTTAGGATTTAATGAATAGTTTGAATAGTTCTTTCCAGTACGTCTGAGGGTTTTTTTTTATATAATCCTCACATTTTATAGAATATTTCTTCTATGTTATAAGCTTTCCAACATTTATTATAAATTGATTTGTCTATCTTGATAATTATTGGGGAAATTACATAACAGCTGTAAAACATTTTGTACAAATTTTTCCCTTAAATTGTAACTTTTTATTGATTTTCTTGATTTCCCCCCATAGCATCTCATTATTGTTCTCTGATTATTTCTTTGAAGTTTTGCATTCACTTTACCATACAATATTTCATTTATTCCATGTCATATTTCAGTAACATTTTAATAGATAATATTCAATAGTTATTGAAATTTTGGAATAAAGTTTTCAGATTTTGTTTTTGTTTGTCTCAACATCCCGTTTTCTTTTTTGACATCACTTTTTATTCTTCTAAATAATTTGTAAATGCAACTACGATATTCCTACCTTTGTTAACAGTTCTTTCTTTATTTTTATTTATTTATTTATTAAATTTATTCCCCCCCCCATCTCACTCTGGTGACTCTGGGCAGCTTACAATATCAAAATAAACCGAAGAGGTTGTAGAAAAAATGCTTTTAAAGGGTTCTGACGATCCCAGCTGAGCCGCGCGATCATCACATGCTTTTATTTTTATTTTTAAAAGCATTTTTTCGGCCGAAGTAAAAAAAAACCTCTGATGATCACATGGCTCAGCTGGGCATGAGCTGGGGGGGCAGGGATTTTTGCTACTGGTTCTCCGAACCACCCATCGTCACTGCTACCAGTTTGGGCGATCCAATCCAAACCGGGAGCATTTCACCCCTGATGTTAGCCTATGTAAATAAATTAAATTTATTCCTAATATGCATGTGGATTTTTTTTTTTTAGTATTTTTGCTGAATTTAAAATGACCACAGAAACAAGAACTGTATAATTCCAATTTCTTTCATCATTTTTAGTTTATATAACTTAGAAACACGATTGTGGATTGCACAGATCAATGAACCATGTCACATCTGTCAGCCCTAGTCATACCTTTCAAGGCTGCGTGGTATGAATGCGATATAACAGCATAAAAAAGGAAATAATTTGTCTTATTTAATCATGTTATTATAGGATTGTATCTAAAATAGATTAGGCTTTGTTATCATTCCTAGTCTGGAATCAAGTCTCTTAATCTTCAGCAATACAGCACTAAATCATTTAATAGCTTCATTATAAAGGTGTCATGTTATTGTTGAATCATACCCATAGCTTATGATGAAGGCTGTCTTATGTCAAAAGGAATTGTAATCTAGACATATCCAAAGGTCACCAAATGAGTTATTATTTGTCTATCTAATTGTTTTTTCACAAATGGGTAAATCAAGACTACAGTACACAAGTATTTTTACCAAATAAACAACCCAAAAATAATCTTTTACAAAGGGTAGGCAGAAACGTGGATGGAATGGCTTGATATTTTCCCTCTTAATATCCAACATGGTTCTACATTTTTCAATGTTAGGTTGAAAAATGTAGAACCAAGACAGAATAGAATACTTATTTATTGGCCAAGTGTGATTGGACACACAGAGAATTTATCTTCAGTGCATAACCTCTCAGTGTACATACAAACAAAAAATATCATCATAAGATACCAATAGGAGAAGATAGTAGGAAAGATGAGAATGATAATTGTAATACAGCCTTACTATATGGGTAAAAATATCCTTAGACATAAGACAATGCTGTGGGAATTTAGGTGTTCAGCAAAATGATGGCATGAGGGAAAAATTGTCTCAGTGTCCAGTTGTTTTGGCATGCAATGCTTTATAATGGCATCCTGAGGGAAGGAGTTGAAACAGTTTATGTCCAGGATGTGAGGGTTCTGTAGATATTTTCTCAGCCCTCTTTCTGATTCATGCAGTATTCATCCTCAATGGAAGGCAGGCTGGTTGCAATTTCATTACTTAATGAAATTGCAACCAGATTACATTAAGAAATTACATTTTCTTATTTATTTATTTATTTATTTTATTAAATTTTTATACCGCCCTTCTCCCGAAGGACTCAGGGCAGTGTACAGCCAGAATAAAATACAGGATATATACAATTAAAACGAAATTAAAATATAACAATTACTAAACGGCTGATAATTAAAATAAATTTAAAATTTAAAATATTAATAAAACCCCAATTTAAAATCAAACTATTTATGCAAGTCCCGCTTGAATAAATAAATATGTTTTTAGCTCACGACGGAAGATCCGAAGACCTTAATTACATTAAGAAAAGATTGTACAGCAACCTATATGAAATGGTATAGGGCAGTGATGGTATTGAGCCGGTTCTATCCGGTTTGGGAAACGTCCCATTTTTGAGGCTCTGTGCATGTGCGGAAGGCTCTGCACATGCGCAGAGGTGGTGCACATGAGCAAAGCGAGTGAGTGAGCGCACATGCTCACATTTGTGAACCAGTAGCGAAGGTAAGTGAATACCACCCCTGGTATAGGGTCTCCTGCTTGAGCAGGGGGTTGGCCTAAAAGACCTCTAAGATCCCTTCCAGCTCTATTCTGATTGGATTTTTTCTGCAGTCCTACTTATTCATTGAACTCTGTACCTGTCCTGTTCTGTTCAGTTGCTGTACCATACCAGAAAGTTATAGAAGTACAGACAGATTCAACAATTCCTCTGTAGAACTGTATCAGCAGTTCCTTGGTCAGTCTGAACTTTCTGAGTTGATGCAGTTTTACCTTTTTAATGATAGTTCTAATGTTAAGTGTCCATTTCAAATCCTGGGAGATTATAGAACCTAGAAACCTGAAGGCTGTTGAGGGGAAAAAATCTTGTACTATTTCTCATGTTTGTTCGGAGACCTTTCCTAGAGATATGAATGTTTGAATAGAAAAAGCTCACCTATTCCCGCTTGGATAGGGAACTGTAACAAAATGAAAAAGGATTTTTATGATTTGATATAAACAAAATAGAGTTACTATCCTATTTTATTTACTGACAATGACAAGCTATTTGGCCCTTAGTTATACAAATGTATTTTCTTAATTTTCTTTGTTTCTTTTTCTCCTCCCTTCCCTTCAAATCTGCATGCACCAAATTTAAAAGAATCAGACGAAAAGTTACATAAACAAAGTAATGTAAAGCCATTCTTTCAAAATTAAATTGTAAGAAATCTAATAAAAGAATTTGGAATGATTCCATATTCAAGGACTTACTTGCACACCCAAAGTGAGTTACATTTCCAAATATTCAACAGTAGCTTGTCTAATCCTAACAACAGTTTTCTAGATCAAATTGTAGTAAAATTTGTCCATGTGTTAAGAGATCAAGGAATTTAGAGAATATCTGAATGCTAGAACCAAGCAAGATGCATAAAGGAAGAAAATGTTGATTTTTCTGACTCAGCTGGCCTTAGATTCATATGTGTCTTTATTTATTACACAGCAAAAATGACCCCAACTGAAGGATCAAGTCAAACACAAACATCTCTCCAGTGAAATATCACTTTTCCAGTAAATAAAATTCATGAGACATAAATATAAAATATTATCTTATGATTTTTTATACTTTTGCCAGTATGAGTGTGTATTGACTACTACAAAAAGTAGAAAAGTGGTAAGAACATGAAGCATTTCTGTTTCCTGAATGAGAAAGAAGAAAGTTTCATTTGTGAGACCTAAGTAATTATGTAATAAAATTAAGAACTTGATTATAATCAGCTGGCTGTATTTTGTTGCTAAGAAGTCAAACATGACAATTTTGAAGCAACTATTGTTATTAGAAGTCATATTCAATTGCTCATAGTGGACTAGTCAGACCTGCACCTTCTAATTACATCATTCACATTAATATTTTAAACTTCTGAAAACATATTACAGAATAAAGTGAAATATATACAAGTGCAATATTTTTTAGGAAAATAGACGCATCTGAAAATAAATCAAAGAATGTGCAGTTAAAAACAGTCTGTTTTTAAACTTTATTCTTGCATACTTTATTTCTAAACAGATATAAATACTAGTAGCCATTCAAAGCACTGACAATTGGCAGATATACAAGAACTGCTCCATGTTTATTTTATTCATAGTATATTTATCCTATTTTTCCCTCTAAGGAATTTAGCAGGTTATACTATTCTGCTTTTGACACACAAGAATATTGGTTCAATATTGGAATATTGGTTCTCAGTAAGAAATAAGCAGAATGTAAACACTGCCAGGAGTTTGATCCTCACTGTTTAAGGTTGACTCAGCCTTCCATCCTTCTGAGGTCAGTAAAATGAGGGTTGTTGGGGGCAATATACTGACTCTGTAAACCAGGGGTCTCCAACCTTGGTCCCTTTAAGACTTGTGGACTTCAACTCCCAGAGTCCCTCAGCCAGCAAAGCTGGCTGAGGAACTCTGGGAGTTGAAGTCCACAAGTCTTAAAGGGACCAAGGTTGGAGACCCCTGCTGTAAACCATTTAGAGAAGCCTGGAAGACCATGAAGCAGTATAGAACTCTAAATGCTATTGCTATTATCTGATGTTCCCTTCCTATTATTAAAGTAAAATTTCTCTGCCTGAGCCTAGGGACAGGATTTTCCTACCATGGCAACCGATTAGGAATCCTGACTTTTTGGTCTTTGCTCACAAACTAATAAGCATTTTTGTTTCAAATACTGGGGGGGGGGGGGGAATGAATATAAAAGACATTAAGGAAAGCTATGTGAAGAAATCTTTATATTAGGGAAAGTTGCATATTCAACTTGGAATAAAGCAAACAAATTACGTGTTATATGTTATATGTTAATGTCCTTCCTGTCAATGACTTCTTTAGTTTCAATAACAATATCACAAGAGCTACCAACAGATTCAAACTCAATGTCAACCGCTCCAGTTTAGATTGCAGAAAACACGATTTCTGTAACAGAATTATAGATGCTTGGAATGCATTACCTGACTCTGTGGTTTCTTCTCATAACCCCAAAAGCTTTACTCAAAATCTATCCACGGTTGACCTCACCACTTTCCTAAGAGGACTCTAAGGGGCGTGCATAAGAGCACAAACGTGCCTACCATTCCTGTCCTATTGTTTCTTCCCCTATGTATATATATGTTTATAGTACCTCGTTTCTCCTCATATATATGTTTATATATTATATAATCCTTTATGCAATGCTTGTATATATTGTTACGACAAATAAAATAAATAAATAAATAAATAAATATGACAATAAATGTATGGTGAGGTTCATAAAGAATTCATAAAGAATCATGCAGGAATTAGAGCAAATTCATGAATGAGTATATGTAAAACCAACACCGATTTGATCTATTCATAGGACAACTGATGAGCCTAGCTCAAATGGCAATTCATTATATCTTTACAAGCAATCCTTCACTTTTTGTGACACAAATAATTCAAAACACTATGCAGAATAATGTGTGATTAGCTCAGCCATCATTCTGTAGTCAGCAGGAGCCTCACAAAGAATTCACTAAAGTGCCCAGCACTACTGTTATGATTGTAGTAATAGTAAATGTAACTTAGTTTCATCTTCTAAAGTTGATATTAATTTGTGAAAAATACATTGCATCTGAGAAAACTCAATGAGTAGTACTTTCTTTGAAGCAACTGAAGGTTATGTCAATCAATGAAAAATGCTATATGCCAGCTTTGCTTAAATCTTTTATAGGTTTCAAAAGTATTAATTTTCAATACAGTGGCATCACCTCCAATTTGAAGAAACCTTTTTACCTTGCCATCTGGAAAAAAAACAGGTCAATCAATTTTCAATTCCGCACCAAAGCCTGTTTTCACACATGCGGATATAGTATAAATAGCTCCATTATTTTGCTTTAGTTTTTAATTTACTGACAAATTAATACATAGTTTCTGTTAGTATTGGTATTTGTGTATGGTATTAAAAATTAGAATGTCTTTTTGTTTTCACAATTATACAAGAGATGTAAGGTGATTCTACAGGTGAAACTCAAAAAATTAGAATATTGTGCAAAAGTTCATTTATTTCAGTAATGCAACTTAAAAGGTGAAACTAATATATGAGATAGATTCATTACATGCAAAGTGAGATAGTTCACACCTTGATTTGTCATAATTTTGATGATTATGGCTGACAGCTCATGAAAACCCCAAATTTACAATCACAGAAAATTAGAATATTACATGAAATCAATAAAATAAGGATTATACATAGAACAATATCGGACCTCTGAAAAATATAAGCATGCATATGTACTCAGTACTTGGTCTGGGCCCCTTTTGCATCAATTACTGCCTCAATGCGGCGTGGCATGGATGCTATCAGCCTGTGGCACTGCTGAGGTGTTATGGAAGACCAGGATGCTTCAATAGCAGCCTTCAGCTCTTCTGCATTGTTCGGTCTCTCATCTTTCTCTTGGCAATGCCCCATAGATTCTCTATGGGGTTCAGGTCAGGTGAGTTTGCTGGTCAATCAAGCACAGTAATCCCATGGGCATTGAGCCAGGTTTTGGTACTTTTGGCAATGTGGGCAGGTGCCAAGTCCTGCTAGAAAATGAAGTCAGCATCCCCATAAAGCTCGTCTGTGGAAGGAAGCGTGAAGTGCTCCAAAATCTTCTAGTAGACAGCTGTGTTGACCCTGGACTTAATGAAGGCAGTGGACCAACACCAGCAGATGACATGGCTCCCCAAATCAACACAGACTGTGGAAAGTTCACATTGGACTTCAAGCATCTTGCAGTGTGGCCCTCTCCATTCTTCCTCCAGACTCTGGGTCCTTGGTTTCCAAATGAGATGCAAAAGTTACTCTCATCAGAAAAGAGGACTTTGGACCATTGAGCAACAGACCAGTTCTTTTTTTCTTTAGCCCAGGTAAGATGCTTCTTATGTTGTTTGTTGTTCAGGAGTGGCTTGGCAAGAGGAATACGACATTTGAAGCCCATGTCCAGGATCCGTCTATGTGTGGTGACTCTTGATGCACTGACTCCAGCCTCTGTCACTCCTTGTGACACTCCCCAAAACTTTTGAATGGCCTTTTCCTGACAATCCTCTCCAGGCTGCTGCCATCCCTGCTGCTTGTGCACCTTTTTCTTCCACACTTTTCCTTTACACATGACTTCCTATTAATGTGCTTTGATACAGCACTTTGGGAGCATCCAACTTCTTTTGCAATTACCTTTTGAGGGTGTCAGTGATGGTTTTCTGCACAACTGTCAGGTCAGCAGTCTTTCCCATGGTTGTGATCTCTGCTGAACCAGACTGGGAGACCATTTAAAAGCTCAGGAACCCTTTGCAGGTGTTATGGCTTAATTACCTGATTAGAGTGGGACACTTTGAGCCTAAAATATTGAACCTTTTCACAATATTCTAATTTTCTGAGATTGTGAATTTGGGGTTTTCATGAGCTGTAAGCCATAATCATCAAAATTATGACAAATCAAGGCGTGAACTATCTCGCTTTGCATGTAATGAGTCTATCTCATATATTAGTTTCACCTTTTAAGTTGCATTACTGAAATAAATGAACTTTTGCACGATATTCTAATTTTCTGAGTTTCATCTGTACATATTAGTCTGCCAGCTTATGTCTAGGCTAAAGATATTCATGAAGTTTGGGAAACACGGAAAGCATAGATTTCTACTTTAACTGTTAACAACCTCAAGCTTGAAATGCTGTTTTTCTAATTTCTTTTCAAATACTCAGTGTTTAAGTATGTATATTTACTTGTTCCAACTATATTGTAATACATGGCATGTGCCTAATCTAAATTGAACTCTTGTGCAGAATTCAAGAATTTTTCCCTATTACAACAGGAAAGCCAGACTTAATCAGTGAATAAAAAGCTGTACTATAATGGTTTTTTGTGCTTGTCCAAGCAGTTATGTTGCAATTTACTACCAAGCTGACTTATTCATTTATGACAACTGTAATACTTTTTAATTAGGATATGATTAATTCCTTATCATAAGCAACAAGCATTATCCTTTAGTTTAAACTGACAATTATATAAAATGTGTTATAAGAGTCATCCAACAGTTTTCTTCATTGGCATTCTTTTTTTTTTTTTTAAAGATGCAGGATCCAAAAATATCCCTTTTCACTTTATCTGAATTCAAAGAAAAAAAACTTCTACATGAATTTTCTTCTGAAATCTAGCTGCTTCTGCCTTCCTTCCATTCTTTAAATTCAAGTGTCATACCACTGTCTTCTAAAGGTATTTAAAAGGTCACTGATGTCCCATAACAAGTAGGCATGAAGCAACAAGAATTCTTGCATTCCAAGAAAAAACTGGGAATTTAAAAAAAATATTGCAAGTATATAAATTTTGTTGTCAACCTCCTCAAGAAAGTATTAATTATCTTTAGATGTTATGAACTATGCTCAAAATTTTCAAAGAGTAGATCTAGCAAATTTCAATTTAAAAACAAAATAATAGAAATTTTGTTTTCAGGTAGGAGACTTGCAAGCAATGCACTTAGCTGTACTTTTTTTTTATTTTGTTACAACAATATGCACAAGCATCAACATAAAATAACTACATATCATATAAGCATATATATGAGCAAAAGTATGCAATAACTATATTAATTTGATATAATGAAAGGAAACAATAGGACAGGAATGGTAGGCACTTTTGTGCTCTTATGCACGCCCCTTATAGTCCTCTTAGGAATGGGGTGAGAATAAGGAATGGGAATACTTATAAGAAACACATGTGCCATACTCTATTCCATAAGGAATAAGCACAGGAAAACAATTCCAGTCTCTAGGATAGAAGGCTCATTGTCATGTACCATTCACGTGCATCTGACCGTTGGCCACTCTATAGATCAGCACATGTCATACCTCTCTATCTCTTACTACCTCCTTCAGATCTGCCATGGTCATCCTGGTGTCATCCTTTATAATGTCCAGCCAGAGGCTACTATGGCAGTCCCTTCTCCTTTTTCCATTGATTACTCCAGCATGATTGACTTTTCGAGTGAGTCAATTCTCACGGCATGACCAAAGTATGACAGCTTCTGTTTGGTGAACTTGGCTCCAAGTGATATTTTTGGTGAGGTTTGGTCTAGGATTTCTTTGTTATTTTTGCAGTCCATGGGATGGGCAAGTCACCACCAACACCACAGTTCAAAGGCATCCATCTTCTCCTATCTGCTCCAAGAGTGCTTTTTCAAAAGGCAAACTGGAGTTTCTTTGTTTTTCCTTGAAGTGTTCTGTCTCCATCCTTACTTTGGAGTAACGAGCTGGCCTACAGCCAGTGGATTCACGGCTCCTATCAGTCCTGGCCGAGAAAACGCAGCTGCCTGCCAAAAAGTTCAAACAGATTAAGACTTCAGCTCACTTCGACACGGTTCAGCTAATTTGCTTCCTGTGGAACTGAGAGCAGTCCCAAAGCTCCTTATATATCCTGTGGAGTGGGGCTCCTGCCCCACCCTTCCCTTTGATGACGCCGCCTCTCTAATCTTCTGAAGCGCGGGTCAATCCAGGCTTGATTAGTATGATTATCAGCTGCATCTGAAGGCGTAGCCTGAGGAAGGGAAGAATCAGGGGATGTCAGCCTCATTACGTCCTCCGACTGGCCTGGTTCTGGCTCCTGGAGCCGGGCCAAAGGAATTGGTGCTTCTGAGGTAAGCCTTACCAGCCCTTCCCCTTCACTCTTGGAGTCACTTTCGGGCATGGGGCCAGGTTCGGGGGCTGGAGCCACAACATTGAAGACGTTTCACTTCTGATCCCAGAAACTTCTTTAGTTCTGACTTCCTTTGTTCCTTTGGGACAACCATGATCGGAATGATTGAGAATCTCCATAGACATTCTCTTATCTGCTTTTTTCAGAGTCCAAATTTCACATCCATAAGTAGCAATTGGTAAAATTATGGCATTACTAGTCCAGATCTTACGGCACATTGCAATTTTTCCAAGTGCTATACACCTTCTGTAGTCACCACTTTGGTTGATTTTAGAGTCCAGGAAGATGAATTCCTTTACTATTTCAATTGTCTCATTGCTGATCTGCACTCTGACATGTCTGTTCTCTACAGTTGTCAACATTTTGTTTTCTTGATGTTAAAGTGCATCTATATTTTTCACTTTCATCTTTGACTCTCAGGATTAGCCACTGATGGCATTCATCTCATCTGGGCTCTGATAATCAAGAGACTCGATGTTGGTGGACTCTGTGCAATCCGGAACCTGCAGGTTGGAGTCATGGTCTTGCCAATGAATGCTAAGGATGGGGGGAAAAGTTATTTTTTAGATATGCCTTTGATTTAGATTCCAGGACTCACATCCATATAGGGAAAAGTGGTAACCACAGTTCTGTCATCAGGAGCAAGCAACAGACCAACTCCTAAATAGCCAAAATAAGCAACTTTATGCTTGACCCTTCCCCTTCCAGCCTATCTGGCAGTTTCTCAACTTCTGTAGACTTTTAACTTTGTAGAGATATGGATGTTAATACAGCACTCTAGTGCATAACTGTCCCAATACCTGGCTGCCCTTGCTGATCCTGTAGTTATTTTGTTGTTGTTGTTAAAGACCCATTGCTCAAGATGATGCTTACCAAATATTTGCAAACATTGATCCTCTGATGGCTCAGACTGCTAAGACAGTCTGTTATTAACAAAGCTGCTTGCAATTACTGCAAGTTCCAGTCCCACCAGGCCCAAGGTTGACTCAGCCTTCCATCCTTTATAAGGTAGGTAAAATGAGGACCCAGATTGTTGGGGGCAATAAGTTGACTTTGTATATAATATACAAATGGATGACGACTATTGCTTAACATAATGTAAGCCGCCCTGAGTCTTCGGAGAAGGGCGGGATATAAATGCAAATTTAAAAAAATGGTGAGTGTCATTAACAGTGATTTTTGCTTTTATAGGGCTGGGTGTTTGGCATAAGCTGGTAAAGTAATTCAATTTTTTTCAGGCTGGTAGGCCAAACAGCATAACAGTTTTTGAGAATTTGTTTAGCATCAACTGTGGATCACTGTCTTTGTGTGCCAGGAGCACTCAGGCATTAGCAAAGAGGATTTCTTGAATGACTGTAGGGGACACTTTGTGCATTCAAGAGGCAAAGGTCAAAGACAGAGTTATTCAATCATGATCTGATGTACACTCCCTCTTTCAGACCCTGGGCAGCATGTAACTATATGTAAGAAAAGAACAGATTGAGTAGGACTGGGACTAGCACACAGCTCTGTATTACACCATTGGAAATGGCAAATGCAGCTAATGTATCATCACTGTAAAGAACCTGTCCTGTCATTGCATCATGGAGCAGTTGAATCAACTTCAAAAATTTCTTTAGGCACCCCTAACATCTCAGGATGATCCAGAGAGTCTCTCTGCTTACTGTGTCAAATGCCTTTCTCATGTTAATGAAGACAAAGAGGCTTGTTCCACTTGAAGCACTTCTCCTGGACTTGCCTCATGGCAGATATCATGTTGCTGTACACCTTTCTGGATGAAAACCACACTGTGTCTCTGGAGATTTCTTTCTGAGACAATGACAAGTCTGCTTAGGAGAATGTGGGCAAAGATCTTGCCTGTGATGGATGACAAGGAGTTATCTCAGCAGTTTCTGGAGTTTAAATTGCTTCCCTTATTTTTATAGAGAGCCACAATAAGAAGTATATCCTCGGTGGACCAAATGTCTTCCAAGTCATTTTGGAATGCATGCAAGATGTTTGGGTTTGGTGTTTTGCAGATCTCAGCAGGAAAGCTATCCTGGCCTGTTGCTTTATTTGAGGTCATCTACATGAGATCACTTTCTTGATCTCATCAGTAGAAGAAGGAAGGCCTAGGACAGGGATGTCAAACTAGTGGCTCACGGGCCAGATCCATCACGTGCAGGCCACACCCATCCCAGCTCCGCAAATTGGAAAAACATTGAAAAATATCACATGATGGCAACGTGATGCTGCAAGTTTGACACCCATGGTTTAAGACATTCAAGACTGGCAGCTGAGGAATCTGCTGCATGATACTATGATCAAATCTGGATGACCTATTGAGTAAGTTGAAAAAGTGTTCAGCCCAATGACTTTTCAGTCCTTCTTGGTCTTTGATCTGTCTCAACCTATATACACTGTATATATGTATACAGTGAGACTCAAATGAGTTCAAAATTGTATTTACTTGCACCTAATGGACAGAATCTTGCCAAAGTAAAGCTATAACTTTCTAACCTACTAGATATATCCTGAGATATTTTAAGGTGTGATAACCCTGGACCTCTTCCCTCCTCCCCCATCCAACTTGGGACTGAACACTCTCTTAATCTGGGTCTCTTTCTGAGATGACTCTGAGTTGCAAAAACATTCCTTTGCTGCTGCTGCAGATGCACATTTCATCCCATCCCTTCAGGTGAAACAAGAGGGTGCATCCTGATTTAGAAGGACCATAGACTTTATAAAGTCATTCAGCTTCGGGACGGTCTGGACCAAAATTGCGGGGATCCAGATGGGGCATCCGAGGGCGGTCTTGGTGAGATTTTGTGGGATGAGTTTGACCCTGTGGCTCCCGAGGACATGGACAGGTTGCTGAGTAGGCTGAATGCCACCACGTGTTTACTGGACCCGTGCCCCTCCTGGTTGGTACTGGCCACTCAGGAGGTGACACGAGGCTGGCTCCAGGAGATTACAAATGCTTCCTTGTTGGAGGGAGTCTTTCTGGCCGCCTTGAAAGAGGCGGTGGTGAGACCCCTCCTCAAGAAGCCTTCCCTGGACCCAGCTGTTTTAGGTAATTATCGTCCAGTCTCCAAACTTCGCTGCGAAGGTTGTAGAGAGTATGGTGGCATGTCAGTTCCTCGGCACCTGGAGGAAACTGTCTATCTGGACCCGTTCCAGTCCGGTTTCCGCCCGGATACAGCACTGAGACGGCTTTGGTCGCGTTGGTGGATGATCTCTGGAGGGCCAGGGATAGGGGTTGTTCCTCTGCCTTGGTCCTATTAGACCTCTCAGCGGCTTTCGATACCATCGACCATGGTATCCTGCTGCACCGGTTGGAGGGATTGGGAGTGGGAGGCACCGTTTATCGGTGGTTCTCCTCCTATCTCTCCGATCGGTCGCAGACGGTGTTGACAGGAGGGCAGAGGTCGGCCCCGCGGCGCCTCACTTGTGGGGTGCCGCAGGGGTCGATTCTCTCGCCCCTTCTGTTCAACATCTATATGAAGCCGCTGGGTGAGATCATCAGTGGCTTCGGTGTGAGGTACCAGCTGTACGCTGATGATACTCAGCTGTACTTTTCCACACCGGGCCACCCCAACGAAGCTATCGAGGTGCTGTCCCGGTGTCTGGAAGCCGTACGGGTCTGGATGGGGAGAAACAGGCTCAAGCTCAATCCCTCCAAGACAGAGTGGCTGTGGATGCCGGCATCCCGGTACAGTCAGCTGAGTCCGCGGCTGACTGTTGGAGGCGAGTCACTGGCCCCGGTGGAGAGGGTGCGCAACTTGGGCGTTCTCCTGGATGAACGGCTGTCTTTCGAAGATCATTTGGCGGCCGTCTCCAGGAGAGCTTTTTACCAGGTTCGCCTGGTTCGCCAGTTGCGCCCCTTTCTAGACCGTGATGCCCTATGCACGGTCACTCACGCCCTCGTGACGTCTCGTCTGGATTACTGCAATGCTCTCTACATGGGGCTCCCCTTGAGGGGCACCCGGAGGCTTCAGTTAGTCCAGAATGCGGCTGCGCGGGTGATAGAGGGAGCCCCTCGGGGTGCCCATGTAACACCTCTCCTGCGCAGACTGCACTGGCTGCCTGTGGCCTTCCGGGTGCGCTTCAAGGTTTTGGTAACGATCTTCAAAGCGCTCCATGGCATAGGGCCGGGCTACCTACGGGACCGCCTGCTGCTACCGAATACCTCTCACCGACCCGTGCGCTCTCACAGAGAGGGACTCCTCAGGGTGCCGTCAGCCAGACAGTGCCATCTGGCGACATCCAGGGGAAGGGCCTTCTCTGTGGGGGCACCCACCCTCTGGAACGAAGTCCCCCCAGGACTTCGTCAACTTCCGGACCTCCAAACCTTCCGCCGCGAGCTTAAAACATATTTATTCATCTGCGCAGGACTGGACTAGGTTTTAAATTTATATGGGTTTTAACTGGGTTTTATTGTGTATATTGTTATTTTTAACTATTGGGCTATGTTCAATAAGTTTTTTAATCTGATGTTTTATTTTGTATCCTATATGTATTTTTATTTTGCCTGTGAACCGCCCTGAGTCCTTAGGGAGATAGGGCGGTATATAAATATGAATAAATAAATAAATAAAATAAATAAATAAATTTATGGCACTGAAGAACTCTCTGGTGGCATATGTGTCTGCATAGCATTTCACCTGCTCAGCCTCCTTGTGCCACTATTTGTTCTGTATTTCTCACAGTTTTATCTATACTTTAAACTACGGATACTCAAGCTTTTCTTTCTTTGATGTGATGATGGATTATTCCGCCAGTCTGCCAAGGTCTTGTTTTTGGCCTGTTGGACTGCTGAAATGATTTTGTGGTTTTCATCAAACCAGTCTTGATAAGCCCATGTTTTCAGTCCAAGTGCACTTTTTGCAGTCTGTGTAATACCTTCTTTACACTGTATCCACTTTTCAAAATTGGTTCCTACAAGTGATAACTTGCTGGAGAGGTTTTCAGTAAGTACATCTTGGAAGTGTTGGACTTGATCTGTTTCTTGTAGACTGCTGATGTGGATTGGTTTTCTGACAGTTCTTGGTTGCTTATAATGTACAGTAAAGGGGTTATGTGAAGTTTGAGAAGTGACCAGACCAACCTGTGATCAGGTTGGTACTCAGCATCTCGCATGGTATAAATGATAGCGATGTCTTTAAGATCATGCTGACGTACTATGACATAGACAGGTAGGTCCCAATGTTTGATCTAGGATGCATGTAGGTAGTTTATACTTGTTTGCAAATCTGACCATAGTGTTAGTGATGCAGAGGTTGTGCTTCACAAAGTACATTAGTATCTTTGAAGCATTAAAGCAATTGTGTCCTTTTTAAGACTTTCACAGTGGCTTCAAAGTCTATCCAATTTAAAGGACATGTCTCTGCATACATAGATAACATTTCTGTTAGGGTCAGATGTGGAGCAAAGCAAATATGTAAAGCAAATACACAAAGATGGCTGGTGATAGCCTGGAAGCATCTTCCAAAGAATACAGCTACTTTAATGATATATTCACACAAAAATTGTTTTTGTTTGAAATGGTTTGAACAATCTTATGAAATAGTTCATCACATTCAGGAATCAACAATTGCCTGTGAATAATCAGAAATAAAGAGCCTGTTTGATGTGATGGTTAAGGCTTCAGCTCAGAAACTGGAGATTCTGAGTTCTAGCCAGTGGTGGGATTCAGTCAGTTCGGGCCAGTTCGGGTGAACTGGTAGTTAAATTGCTGGCTGTCTCCCTTCCTGCCCCACCTCTTCCAGGAGTCCCCATGCACCCCATTTTGGCTCTCAGGTAAGTGGCCTATTTTTGCTCCCAGGAGGCTGCAGGAAGGCCTACTAGGCCCAAAATGGGGCGGGGGGGGCGCCCCTCGTGGCCTGTTTTTGCTTCCAGGAGGGTGCAGAAGGCTGAGTGCTGTCTGTCATACACCCTGGCCACGGCCACCCTGGCCACGCCCACCCAGCTGGTCATTAGGGCAGAGAACCAGTTGTTAAATTATTTGAATCCCACCACTGGTTCTAGCCCTGCCTTAGGCACAAAGCCAGCTGGGTGACCTTGAGCTAGCCTCTTTCTCTCAGTTCTAGGAAAGAGGCATTAACAAATCACTTCTGAGAAATCCTGCCAAAAAAACTGCAGGGACTTGTCCAGGCAGTCTCCGAGAACTGGACACAATTGAACAAAAGAAAAATAGAAACAAAAACAGAAATCAATAAAGAAAAAAACTTAGCAATGAAACTCATCTTTATCTATTAAACGTTAAAATATCTTACCATCTTGCTGACTTTGAAGATTTTGTGGACTTTGAATTCTTTCTTCAAGATTTGAACTGAGGTCAGAATTCACAGCAGACATTCTGGTAGAATCACTCAAATCAAATTCGTCACTTTCTATGGAACTTTCATCCTGAAAATATAACATTCCATGTCACAGCCTACTTAAAATATCAAGGTAATTTTTAAACGTGTTTGTACTGAAGTGGATTATGTCAAATAATAACAAATCTAGCAAGAAATAAATGTAAAGAGTCAGAACACTTAAGATTGTAAACATTTATGTAAAGAATAATTAACTGGCTGATTTCCCCCTGGAAACTTATATTCACACACACATATGTTATGTATAAATAGATTCATAATTAATGATTAAATGAAACAGAGATAGAAGGTTGCTCAAAACAGCTCTACAAACAGATCACCATAATACTTCTGTCTCTTAAAAATGCAGAATGAAATGGTGTAAGATAACAGTATCTTTGCTACAAATCCTAGCAAAGAAAAAGAAAATCTTAAGGACTTGTATAAACTCCATCAAACTATAATAGATGCTATGGTAAGACATCAGGTAAAATAATAGCAAAATACTTTGGAGTTATGAAGGATGGGGTAAAATTAATTTTGGGGCAATTGAAGCAGAGGAATAAATTATGGATAAGTAATGGATCAGAACAGATTATCGTTGTTTCAGTACTAACTCTTGTTATTGAAAAGCATTAATGTATAAACCAAGTTTTGTTTTCCATCCAACATATATGCAAGCATGATGAATTAATTCTTATAAATAAACATTTGGTATAAATTCAGCATGCATTTTTTAAATTATGAAGCATTATATTACATATAAAATTTGTTTACATTTTCTAGGGCCTCCTTGTCAATCTATTCTTCACAGTATACAATATAGCCATGAAATGAACTCTTTCCTGATGAAAGGATAGAGATTCATTTTCTATCATGCTTACAGTAATCTAGTGTGAAAATTAGTCTGCCAGGGAAAGTACTCATCAGAAAAAAAACACTGTTTTCCAGAATAAAAGTAGTTTGAAATAAGTCTTTTTCTCTCAACACAGTTACATCATGCAAGAGGCAAAGGAAACCACCCTGCTATCCCTAGTCTTATTTCTTCACCACCTATATGTTCACATCGAGGTCTAAACAAGGGGAAATCTTTCACATAGGATGTACATTTTTTCCTATCCAGACTTCTACCCACAATGTGGAGATAATCCACCTCCTCTACTCTATACAGTACCTGAATAAAAGTATAACAAGGTTATAGTATATACCTAAATAGATAACTAAAATAAAAAAAATTAATCAATGAAACAAACTGAATAAATAAATGGACTACTTATTCCTAGGATCCCCAATTCAGAGGAAAAATTAGCTTTCAAAGCTTTTATTTTCATGGAAAGAATAAATGTAGCCAAAAGTAATAAGTATTACACAGGAAGCAGCTATAAGTGTCAGGTAGCATTGTTTTAAATGAATGCTTTGTAACAGATCCCAAAATCTTTAACTAAAAACTATCTACTATTGACCTCACCCCATTCCTAAGAGGACTATAAGAGGCGTGCATAAGAGCACAAACGTGCTTACCGTTCCCTGTCCTATTGTTCCTCTTCATTATATCCAATTAATATTGGATATTACATACTTATTACATACTTATGCTCATATATATGCTTATGTATTATATAGTTATTTCATGTTAATGCTTGTATATACTGTTATGACAAAAATAAATAAATAAAAAAAGATTGTCTACCATATAAGTTATTTTATGAATGGATAATGACTTCTTTACAAAGTAGTCTATTTTGCAAGAGCAGTCACATATACCCAAAAATCTAGATCTGCTAGCAATCCCAAAAAAGTAAGGAATTCCTGATTTAAACTATAGTAAATGGATTCATTGTAAGTCTAAAATGATTCATTGTAAATTTAAAAGATTCACTGTAAATCTAAAATGGCCTAAATTGCCCTTTTAACAAAAATATTTTACAAAGCACCAACCACAACTATTTAAGTATTATACAGAGATTCCACTACTGAAAGTTTGAACTAGGTGCCAATTGTTTTTAGACTTATTTAACAGGAGGTTCAAAAAGTCAATATTGTGGACATGACTGCAAATCAACCCACCACCACCACCCTTAAACATGCAATGCACGTAAAAAAGGGTGAAACTTGAAAGTCTCACAGACCATCTTGGTTTTTTGAAATGAACCTAATCCTTCACGTGTATACCCTTAGAGGATAATGGGGAAGGCATGCAAACCTAGGTTTTATTTCTTGAAATACTGTATATAATCACTACTACCGACTGTGCAGCAGTTCTTTGTCTCTAAGACAATTGCAGAAGCTAGAGCGGGCTTCATTTCTGCACCATAGTCCCAAGATAACAGACAACTGGGAAAAATAGGACAGAGCAATGCTCTGCCGTTATGCCTTCTTTAGACAGTGGATACTGTTATGAGTTGTACTTTCTGAAAGGAAATTGCAAGTGAAGTAGTTGAACAGATATTTTTTTTAAAAAAAATTTATGCAAAGGGGCAACTCCCTACAAGCTGCAAACTTGGAATGTATCAATAAAACCTACATGGTAAACTGCTTTGGGTTTCTTTTCATTTCTGGTTGTTGTGATACACAACACAATTATAATAGGTAAGCTGGTATTTTTTTATAACAATGCTGCTTCTAAGAAAGTAACAAGTCTTGTTCCAATACTGTGGTTCTTTCCTGAAACACCCAAGGTCACTCCACATATTACAACTTATAATCATTGGCTAGGAATGTGTCATGATTCCCCCTGCTCACTTCATTAGTTCAAATAATTCCAAATAAGGAGTACTTGACTAGAAGCAAGGAGAGACTCTAGTCTACTCTCAACTAGATGATTTTGGAGTAGGCACTCCCTTTCAGCTCAACCTACCTCACAGGGTTATTGTTGTAAGGGGAAAAAATAGGAAGAGGGAACACTGTATGCTGCTTTGAGCTCCTGAGGGAAAGGTGGGATGCAGATGTAATAAATCAATAAAAATGAATTGAAAAAAAACCCAGAAAGAATGCATATTTAACAAGGCTAATTTGACTGATGATTGACTAGGCTTCTAATTGGAAGCAATCCTCTTTTTTTAAAAAAAAAAGTCAATTAAAAATAATTTAACCTAATGAAAAATAATGGAAATATTTTGTAGCTCCTGTGTTTATGGTACTATTTTTTATGGCTAAGACTAGGTCACAACCCACTAGTTACAACCCTGTTCCTCATTGTTGTCATGTTACAGATTCACTCTGATCATTCTATCTTCCAAGATCATATACATTCATAATAGGTAAGGAAAGCAACGCATCATAATCACAGGTGAAATCCAGCCGGTTCTCAACAGTTCGCCTGAATCGTTAGCAAATTGCTGAGGCAGTTCAGAGAACCAGTTAAAAATAAAGTGCAAGAGAGGTTTTCTCTCTCTTTCACTTCAGTTAATAACTCCACTTTATTTATTTATTTATTTATTTATTTATTTATTTATTTATTTATTTATTTATTTATTTATTTATTTATTTATTTATTTATTTAGTATGGGCCGTGGTGGCTCAGGCTGTAAGATAGCCTGTTATTAAAACACAGCAGCCTGCAATTACTGCAGGCTCGAATCCCACCAGGCCCAAGGTTGACTCAGCCTTCCATCCTTTATAAGGTAGGTAAAATGAGGACCCAGATTGTTGGGGAGGCAAAAAGTTGACTTTGTAAATATACAAATAGAATGAGACTATTGCCTTACACACTGTAAGCCGCCCTGAGTCTTTGGAGAAGGGCGGGATATAAATGTAAATTTAAAAAAAGTACGTATTAGGAAATATATATAATATCGGTATGAATTGAATACATAAAATGAATACAATTAAAGGGAACATTAGGACAGGGACGGTAGGTACGCTGGTGCTCTTATGCACGCCTCTTACAGACCTCTTAGCAATGGGGTGAGGTCAGCAGTAGCCAGTCTAAGGTTGAATCAAGTCAATAAACTACAGAAACTGACAGGATTAGGGCAGGGAAACCCATCAATCACCCATCTAGGGATGGAATTAACCTCTTCCCTTCAGGAAGAAGGACAAGATTACAAACATTTTCATTATAAAGAGTATTAAGTAACACTTCTGTGATCAACTGATACTCCTTGGAGGTTCCCAAGACTTTTTATAGCTGCTGCAGTGTTGGCTACTTCTTGTTTCTTCCTGGGAGAAAAGATACAGGAGGGAACAATGATGCAGCTTGATCATACAGGCCTTGAATTTAATGCATGTGTGGTCCAGCCAGCTGTATTGCTTCTGCTGTGAAGCACCTAATTTAGAATATAAAGAACATAGAATAATAGAGTTGGAAGGGTTGATGGCTTTTGGCAGCATGCCCAGGGTTTCAATTAGCCTGAGCAGCTGCTCTTAGTTTCCCTCTCAGCTGCTGCATTTGCTTTGGGGTTGACTTTTTTAAAAAAGGTAAATGGCTGTTTTAAGTTTTCTGCATTGTTTTAGTGGTTCCTGGCACTGTCCTTTTGGGGTGTACTTCCCTCACTCTTTTTGAAAGCCTCTGGCGATGGCAAGCTGTTCCATTGGTTGATTGGTCTCACCCTAAAGAAATTTCTCCTTAGTCCTAGGTTGCTTCTCTCTTTGATTAGTTTCCATCCGTTGTTTCTTGTTGTGACTTTTGATACTTTGGAAAATAAATTAACTCCCTCATTTTTGTAGGAGCCCATCAAATTTCCTGACAGAACAATTAATCAGTGGAACAACTTACCTTCAGAAGTTGTAAATGCTGCAACACTGGAAATTTTTAAGAAGAGATTAGATAACCATTTGTCTGAAGTACTGTAGGGTTTCCTTCCTAAGCAGGGAGTTGGACTAGAAGATCTCGGAAATCCTTTCCAACTCTGTTATTCTATTCTAGTCTAAATATTGGAACAGTGCTTGTTAAGGGTAATCTGGGTTCACAACCAAGGTTGTGGACTGTTGAGCAGAGTACCTTATGCATGAAAATGACTGAAACTGGTTGTATACAATAATAGTCACTTGCAGACCAACTGGGGTTTGATATTCCTTTACTTTTAGGAGAAAGACAAAGACAAAGTCCAAAATCAATCCAGGTCATACACTTATAAAGCCAGTCCAGGGATATTACAAATATCAAGTCTTCTTACCAACGTAGACTTGCACAACAAACAAGGTCTTCTTTCAGTTCGGCAAAACACAGTTCAATTCACAACAGTCAGTATCTTGAGGAATCAGTAACTAGCCATGATCAAGCAACGATCATAAAGCTCAAATATACAGTTGCAGCATTTCATCAGGTTACAATGCTGTAGCGTCCCTGTAGATTCCCCACAAGCCATAATTTAGTAGTCCTTTTATACATTGGCTACAGAGCTCAACAATCAGGATGCTTGCATGATGCAGCACAGCCTTAAAGCAATATCATGCCTTTCTTACTGCAAACATACATAGTTAGTTTATATATTGCCTGGCCAACTAGTTAGGCAAATAACAATTTCCTGACAGTGCTATTTTATTTTGAGTTGGACTAAGGAAAAATTTCCTAAGGGTAAGACCAATCAAGTTGGCCACGCCCACCCAGTCACATGACCCATTTCCCACAGAAAACACCGGGCGCCACAAAACCTGGGTAGGTGTGGCTGGGGGGATGTCATGTGACTGGGTGGGAATGACATTGAGTTGACCACCAAGCCACGCCCACTAAGCCATGCTCACAGAACAGGGAGTAAAAAAAAATGAATTTCACCACTGGTCATAATGTGTTAACCTTGGATTAGATTCAGTATCAGAACCTGACACCCTGAGAAAATGGTCATGGCCCCGGAATCTTGGCACAAATTGCCAGTTTTCACATGCCCAGCTGTAAGCCAGGCAGTTGTTATTTAGAATCATTCTTTTAAAAAAAACTACTATAGAATTGTAAATTTGTAGGAAATAGTCAGATGTTCATGGGGACAGTTGCAGGCAGCAATAAAACACCACAATTATAGTCCCATTAATATACAGAATAGACACAGCAGAGCAGTTTATTTTAGCACTTTTCAGACCTATAGCTGTAGTTTGCTTTTCTGATTCTGTCTACTCAGACAGATCCTGCTCAATAGGGTTGACTGTATTTAATAGTTCTTACTCCCCAAAAAATGGGAATAGGTTAACAATTTAAGCCACTCAGCAAGATATCTTTTCTCATGATGCATCATGAAAATATTTTAACTATGATCAGAAAATATGGCATAGTATAAAGTGATTTGATACTTTATACAAAAGATCATACAACCTTTTGTGTTCCATCTGAATAGTAATATGGAGTTACCTTGTTAACTTTTTCAGGGGTTAGCCAAAATTGGCTTGGTGCTGCCATCTGATGTCTACATTAAGGAAAGCTTATTGTAAACATGCAAATGTTACAAAAACGTATTCAAAAATGTATGTGGATATATTTATATGTTATAGAATCACATGTGCATAATAAGAAAACTGTTGTAAAAATAAATATTTCATTACTTTTGAAGATTAGTGTGAATATAGATATAGAATTTGACTGAGTACAAGATATTCCAAATTTGATCATATTGGCTATGTTGGGCAAAAGGTACCTTCGTCCCAATTTTTTTTTTCTCATATAAATCTAAATTCTTAGACCTTCTTGGAGATATACTATTACTATTACAATTAGCAGCAACCTTTTAAGAGGAGTGTAGAGGATCAACAGATCAAATAATATGATGTTCTTTTCCCCTTCCTCATTTTATTGATGGCTGTGTCTGGTGGATGAGTTAGAATTAGGTTGAGAGACAACCAATTAGCATATTCTTTTCACTTTATTTTATACTTTTAGAGTAAAAGCTGATTATTAATTAGGTCAAAAGGAAAGCTTTCCCATTTCTTCTTCAGATTGTTTTCTTTTCAAATGGTAAATGTTTTTTTTTTTAAGTAAAATATCTTAGGTTGGGTAAAACTGAAAATTGAGTTCAGGAGGCTTTGTTATGAATCTCTCTATTCTTAATCTGTACTGCCTAAAGAGGCAATGATTAGTCTCGGTTTTCTAGAAGTTGTTTTGGACATTTGTATATTTCTTTTTTGTCTATTTTCCTCTTTTATGTATACTTACCAGCAGCATTTCTCAATCTTAGCAACTTAAAATGTGTGAACTTCATTTCCCAGAATTCCCCAGCAAGAATGCTGGCTTCGGAATTCTGGGGGTTGAAATCCACACATCTTCAAGCTGCCAAGTTTGAGGAACACTGAGACAGTTCAGTGAGTGCCATTTCATCAACTTTGTCATGTATATGTCTCTCTCCCCAATTTATAGGTAAGAGTCAAGATAGTCAAATGTTCAAAGACAATTTATTGTTTTTAAACTTTCATGATTCCTTTCAAGATAACCAATAACACTATGAAAAAAATGCCTTATCATGTTGCTTCCCATATTTTCCCCATTATTTGGACAGTAGTTAATGATACAAGCTGTTCAGTTAGCAAAATTATCTAAAATATTACCTATCTATAAATTTACGGACTCTATATTATAGATGGTTTTTTTTAAAGTTCTCATGTTTACCATATTTTCCATCTGGAAAAATCAAATTGCATTAAAAAGAAAAACTCTTAACCCAAGTCCAAATCTCACACAGCAAATTACATACATGAATCTAATTTGAATATAATTATTATTAATATGAACAAACTAAGTATTTACCTCATCTTGTTGGGAATTTAATAGCTGCAGCTTCATATGCTTCATATAGGCCATTGTGATTGGCATATTATAATCAATCATGCTTGTCACCAATGTTGGAGGTTTTCCATTATCTGAAAGAATTAGAACATATCATATATCATGTGATAATTACAGGGTTCTGTAAGCAAATTAATTGCAAACTAAGTGTTTTAGAATATTTCCACTTTAGGAAAAATTAATCAGCAACTGCAACTTGATAAACTCCATGGGGATTATAAAAATTTCTTCATAACTGCAAACTTTTACATGACAATAAAAATATATTGAGATATTTTATATAGAAAGATTTGAAAGAGATGCAATGAAAGTCCCATAATTAAGTATGATCATTTTACTTCATAATAGAGTTCAAGGTAGTTTGCATAGGATTTCAGGCAGCCTCCTGTCTCACTAATCCTGACTTTAATTTCAGCAAGAAAGCTACATCCAGGATATGTAATTAAATGACAATACATCCAGAAAGTGTGGCAGCACATTGCATGTATTTAGTTGTTGTCTTGTAAAAGGGCTTTTGTTATGCTTCCGCACATTTTAACAAAATATGCCCAAATTGAATGATATTGGCTGTATGATTAGCACAGAAAGGAGCATGTACCATGCTATGTGGAAGGCAAATACCATTCTACAGTCTACATCTTTCTTTTTTCTACACCTTCCAAAATATATTATGAAAAGGCCACTCAGGGTATCAAACTCAAGGCCCGGGGGCCAGATCCAGCCCACAAGGTACTTAGATCTGGCCCAAGGGACCACTCTGGAAACAGTGAAGGACTAGCCTGTGGTGCTTCTGCCGGTGAAAGTGGGCTCCATTTTTGGCTGCTGTGACCTCCTGCAACCTTCTGCCAGTGAAAACAGAGGTCGGGAATGCTGCACGCGGCCCTCCTGAGCTCTGTTTTCACTGGCAGAGGGTTGCAGGAGGTTGCAGCAGCCAAAAATAGAGCTAGGGAGCCTGTTTTCACTGGCAGAGCACTTAGGCCACCACAGGTGCCTCCGGCAGGAGTGATGTCAAGCTGGCCACACCCACTCAGCCATGCCCACCCTGACCCTTGAGGTCAAACATAACCCTGATGCGGCCCTCAATTAAATAGAGTTAGACATCCTTGGCGTACATTGATCAAGGCTATGAGAGTGCCCAAGGTCCATATCTATGGCCCATCTGGTGATGATATAACTTTGAAAGATATAACTTATTCAAAAGACCAAACAAAAGTGGAGGAGTGGCATTATACATGAAGGAAGTGCATTTCAGATATTGAGATCCAGGAATTTTAGTGCCAAAGTCCAAGAAGATTTGGATAAAAGCACAAGGCAGGAAACAAGATGGTATTATTGAGGCGTGGGGAGACGACTGCTGTACACCATCAAGCTAGGCAGAACCTCCAGATACAGCACTCCTGGACTAGTTAAAAGAATTTTCAGGGATGACAGACATAATAAAGGAAACTGCAACAACCCAGATATTTGTTGGAAAACCAGGTTCGCCAAAACTGCAAGCTTCCAAAATTTCTCAGTAGTCTTGCTGACTATTTCATGTTTCAGAGCACTGAAGACAAGAGCAGGAGGATCAGTCCTCCTAGATAGGAATGGGATTTTTGGGGAGAAATGACCGTATCATCTTTAGATTCAAGATACTGCAGAAAGAGAAATTGGGGCATAATAGTGTGCACAATATGTTTCAGAAAAGGCAATTCCAGAGAAGTAATATGCAGGATCCCATGGGAAAAAAATTCTGAAATCCAAGATTGTGTAAGAAAGTTGGGAATTTCTCAAAAACACATTACTAAAATGATAGTTACACACCTTTTCAATGAGAAAAAAATGGACATTTTAGAAATTGCACAGCAGGCTTTTAGATGAACTGAGTGTTAGAAAGACATATTGAGGAAATGGAACGTGGATATATTCGCCAAGCAACTGAATCAGTAAGTAGCAAATAGTTACTGAAATGAAGTTGAAAGGCTAAAGTGCAAAAGTAACTTAGACTCACATAGGGAAGCTAAAAGAAAGCAAAAGACTCCTTTGGTATTTTAAATAGTAGAAGAAAGAAAAAGGAAGGGCTGAGCCCATTAGTACAAGAAAATAATAGGATAGGAAGGATGGTAATAGGTGATGGAGAGAAGCAAGCATGATGGAGAGAACTCCTCATCTCTTACTTTGTTTTGATCTTCTCCCCAAAAGGGAACTGGGAAGGAGGGAGGGAGTGGCAACCAAGTTTTCAAGATTGTTGTCAAGACCCTCATGGCTGGCAACATAAGGAAGCAAAAACAATATAGATTTTTAATGCTAATCTAAGATATGAAAATGGTAAGAATAGGTTCATAAACTCTGTAATATTACTTAAGGGAAAGTCTTTCACTGAATTGCCTCTTCTGAGATAAACACCAAATGTTTTCATCCCCTGCTTTTCCACAATAATAATATTGTGTGACTACGGATCTGAAAATTAATTATCAAATACCAACACAATTGTTTTTGACAGGGAAGATGAAGCGAACAATTACAAATTATAGTAACTGAATTAATTCCTATATTTTAATAGAATATTTATTAAATATGGGGAAATAAATAGAGAAATGTTTAGGTATGCAAATACAGATAGAACAATAATGTATAATATGTGGAATAATGTAAAGTATGAGTGTTTGTATAAAATGAGCAAAAATGAATATTTATAGCAGCATGCTTCTTTTGGGAATTCAATATTTTATTAGTTTATAACTATAACAGCATGCTTCTGACCATTTTGTTAAATGGAATAAGAATTGGTTATGTCGAGAGAAATATAAAATAATTTCAGTGCAGTTGAAAAATAATGTCTTATGAATGCTGTGATTCAGCACCAAGGTGAGTGACATCAAGAAAAGTGAATTGATAGCGAGCAAGGGATAGGCCAGGAATTATGCTTCAGTGGAGTTGAGCTCCTCAAAAATAAAAGATGAAAGATCTGAAAACAAAATGCAATGAATGAATTGGTATGAACACAATGAAAGCCAGGATAATTTCCAAAGATAATGTAGGAGGTGACCAGGCTAAGCCCAAGGTAGGGTCTGGAATCTGGAATCCCTACATCCCTGAAAGAGATCTTGGAAGTCTGTTGATTGCAATCTGGTGTCAATGGGCCTTGACAATTAGTAGATCAGATTCTTGCGTGTAGATTGCTTGGAATAAACTTGCAGTGCTTTTGAACTCTACCTGGTTTCTTGCACATGATAGATAGATATGGAAAGGTATAATGAATTAGGATAAACTAGATTTAACTATATTTTTCTTATGACTAGTATTTCTTATCTTCTTTCTGCATTTTAACCTTAAGTTGTTTTATCTCAAAACTTCACTAAGTATGCTAGAGAATAAGCCAGTGAATAACACAGAATGGGAGCAAACAATATTTAGGCATGGTTCAGGGGTAGGAAACATTGGAAGAATTGAAGACCAGGTTAGAAACAAATCATCATGGAGAACATCTGTGTTGCTAAGAATCAATAGCAACTTGATCACATAAAATCAGTCAAACAATGAGGGTAACTAGCTGATCTGAGAAAATTATCTCACTTTTGCCTTCCCTCAAAATTCTTGTGTTTTCTATGAGATCTATGAGTTTCTTCCTCTGTGAGAAAGAACCTTTCTTCTACAATTCAAATGTCATTTAAAAGTACTTATTTAATTATATTTCATATTTAATGGAAGATTTCTATAGATGCATGGAGTCAGAGGAGAGAAAGCAGAGTTTTTCATTTGGAATATGTTATTTATGTTTGGCTTGTATCTAGCCTAGAGTTTATCCGTGCTTTAACCCACCCTAAATATTATCATTGACATTTCATTTGTTAGATTCAGACTGTACCATCCTCCAGGATCTCAGGACTGCATACCTTGCACTCACCAGATCCTTTTCCCCACTATCACAACACTGAAGGGCGGGTTTAGCTGAAAAAAAATCATGCATTGAATTTTCATACATCATCTTATTATACCGATAGAGGATAGTTATTATGTATCATTTTAGAAAAAACATTATTTTACATACAAAGAAAATGAATGAAAACTATCATGTCTTGGTGTAGTGGTTAAAGGGTTAGCCTAGAGAGCAGAAGACTGTGATTTCTAGTCCTGCCTGTACATGAGTGACCTTGCGCCAGTCATTTTCTCTCAGCCCTAGGAAGGAAGCAATGGCAAACCAGTTCTGGAAAATCTTGAGAATCAAGAAAACTGCAAGGACTTGTCCAGGCAGTCTCCAAGAATTGAGCATGACTGAACAGAAGGGGGGTGGGGAAACCTTGCCCTTATTGTGACTATATAAGAGCAAAGGTTTGTATTACATATAACTGTTTCAGGGAATTCTGGAGACATACAACACAGTATATGCAGAAATGGGATGATATGAATGTTTCAGCCATTCTAGTGTACAATTTTTATGAGTCTTCACTTAAATCAGTAAAATATAAATGGACTATGAATAATATGGTTTACATCAGGGGTCTCCAACCTTGGCAACTTTAAGCCTGGCGGACTTCAACTCCCAGAATTCCCCAGCCAGCTTTGCTGGCTGGGGAATTCTGGGAGTTGAAGTCCACCAGGTTTAAAGTTGCCAAGGTTGGAGACCCCTGCTTTACATCTCATTATTTGACACTAAACCTACCTTTATGATCTGCTCCATCTGGGTTTAAATGCATTCTTTTCTGGCACTCTGAACAGCTCATTAGAAATCGTGTCACTGCTTCTCTTGGAAGAAAGGCATAGGTCTCTGAAATCTGAAATGAATGATGAAATATAAGCATTATGATATAAGCTGAGTGGCGATGATTTAATGAAACCTATCATATTTCTAAATAAAGTATATGATATCATAATTCCTGAAAATCCTATAAAGTGTGCCTGAATACTAATTGGATTTCAAGCAATAGTAGTTTACTTGGTCTACCAAATAATGTTAATAAAATCATTTTTGCTTATGACAAAAAAATTGAGAAAATAAATGCTCAGATGATGTTTCCAAAATGTCTTTTGTTCATATGCCCAAAATATTTGCATTTATCAATTATAGTTCTATTATTTTACCACTGTTTTCATTCTGTCCCCAATTTTGCCTTTTGGTAATACTTCGTTAATTGCATGTCAGTTTTAGACAGTAGAAGATGCAGCTACTTTTAAAGTTACCCCAGTGTCAGATGTTCCATCGCACCTTTGTGGAAGTAAATCCACACCACTGAATAGATTTTAAATTAAGTAAAAAATGTAACCTAGTGAAGTTATTTTTAATGCACAATGATGAAAGCCTTTGCAAAGTTGTCTTACTATGAGAATAACATGATAAATTCAGATGCATTAGCATTTAAATAAAGAATACAGATGACTTCATCTTTCCAGAAGATGCTCTGGATTAAAAAGGGGGAAATATAATTGCATCTCAATCTGTCATGATTAAAACCCAATATAGCAAAGAAATTCCCTTTTTTAGCAACAGAGCTGTGGTGGTGCAGTAGTTAGAATGGAGTATTGCAGGCTAATTCTGCTGACAACTGCCAGCACTTCAACAGTTCGAATCTCACTGGTTCAAAGTTGACTCAGCCTTCCATTCTTCTCAGGTCAGTAAAATGAGGACCCAGATTATTGGGGGCAATATTCTGACTCTGTAAACCACTTAGAGAGTGCTATAAAGCATTGTGAAGCCATATATAAATCTAAGTGCTATTACTATTGCTAGTTATTTCAACACATGTTTCAATATAGATATTCATTCCAAACCATGATATCAAAATCCTCTAAGCATCACAAGAGAAGTACTTTCATTTTATATACAGATCATAATGTTCCATTGTGCACTGTGCATAAGGGGCAGACCTAGTATCACAATATTAAGATATACTTGATTACTCGCCATCTTGCCTACGCCATGGATTGCTATGTACAGAAGCCCCTATCCAACATAGCCTTTAGTTCTACTTAGTTCTACTTTCAACAATAAACCATTATATTGGACACTGCCATGTTGCTGTCCTACAGACTCAACCAGTATGTAACATTAAGAGTGAAAATAGTTTGTACACATTAGTTAACTTTACTAACATATTCAAAAATTTAGTACATTGAAATTAATGAAGCATTCTTGTAGATTTATTAGCAACCTGTATTTTGGGGGATGCTTCATTTATTTTAATCAAAAATAGTACTGGGTTCATAATTCATTCAGGTAGGATGGAATTTTATTTGGAAAACAAAAGAGTTAAAATGTGAAACTGATATACATTTCATACACTGGAACTTAATAGTATAATGCCTGGAGAAAGCATTGGATTGTACAAAGGAGACTTAGTTTCAAGACCACCTTCAGCCTTGGGGCAAACCGAGTGACTTTAGGCCAGTTACTTCAACTTCTATCAACTTACATCACAGGATATTTTTGTGGGGGGGTGGGGGAAATAGAGGAGAGAGAACATATATTCTGCCAGAACTTTGGGCAGAAAGTGTTAGATTCGGGCAATAACGAGGCAGGAGACCAGATGAGTAACAACAGCTCTTTACTATATGGTGAACCCAGCAACCGCAAACGGTAAAAACCCCTCCTTATATACAGTTCAGCTGGAGGCTATCAGCCAATTAGCAACGTGCTATTTCCCGCTCTATTTTCCCTCCAAAACCCTTAAAGATACATTACACTCCTCCCCTCCCAGAAAACTTTTTACCCCTATTTACATAAAATGAATAATTATTTTTCAACGTAGTCACGTAGGTACGCAGGGCGTCTCCTAACTCTTTCGGACCTGCGCAGTTCATTTTCTGGGAGTGAGTCGAGCTGGCCGGAGGGACTGTTCGTTCCTCTCAGCTCCTCCTCCAGGCCATCCGGCCTTGGATTACTTGCAGAGTTGTTCCTGCTTTCCTTTGGAGGGACCGGTTGGTGTCGCTGGAACTCAGATAAGTCCTGCGGTTTGCTCGGATTTGAGTTAGCTGTGGATTCAATTATTGGATAGTCAGGGCCTGTTTCGTCTGTTTCTAGACTTGTGGCTATTCTTTTCCTTAACTGGTCTATGTGGCGTTTCCAAACCCGGCCATCCTCTATTTCTACGAGATATGATTTGGGCCCGGTTGTTTCTAGGATTGTTCCCTTTTTCCAGCTTGGGCCTTCACCATAATTGTGTGCCCATACGGAACTCCCTACTGTCAATTCTCTTGTTTTGCCCGGTGTTGTTTTGTACCCGTCTGGTGTGTAGTTCGGGTTTAACCGGTCTAACGGGCATCTAAGCTTTCTCCCCATCAGTAGCTCTGCTGGCTGCGCCAGTTGCTACACAAGGGGTTCTGTGTTGTACCGCTAAGAAGGTGTCAATTTTAATTGCCAATCGCCTGGCCTGATTCTGGACAATGCCTCTTTGCTCCGGACGAAACGCTCTGCAAGGCCGTTCGTCGCAGGGTGGAAAGGCGCCGAGAGGACATGTCGGATGCCCTCCGCCAAGTACCCTCAAAAGGGTCGCCGTGAACTGTGGCCCGTTGTCTGAAACGAGTGTGTCTGGTAACCCGTGTGTTACAAAAGGTGCCGCAGGACTGAAATTACAGCCTCTGTCATGGATTTCATTAGAATGATTTCCAGCCATTTGGAAAATGCGTCACCACCACTAAGAATGTTTGGCCGTGGAAGGGCCGGCAAAGTCGATATGGATTCGGGACCATGGGCCCTGGGGTTTCTCCCACCTCGGATTGGGGCCGTTGGTGGTAGTGGTCTGATTCCTGGCATGCTTGGCATTTCCCAACCCTATCGCTAATCTCCATGTCCATCAAGGGCCACCACACATAGCTCCTGGCTAAACCCTTCATTCTCACGATCCCAGGATGGCCTTCGTGCAGAAGTTCCAGAACTTTTTCCTCAATTTCTCTGGGACTACCACCCTATCCCCCAGAGCAGACACCCCTTGAGCCGACAATTCCCCGCTTTTTACAAATTCCTAAACGCTCACCCGCGCAGCGGGCCATCCTCTTGCACCCAACCCATTACAGTCCTTAATGTAATGTCCTTGTAAGAAGCCCGAGCCACCTCCTTGAAGTGACTGGACCAGAGTCCAAAGAGTCAATTAACAAGACGGTGTGCCCGGAGTGGGGTCTTCGATAGTCGCTGGTAAAGGGCATCTGCTCAGGCGTCTGCATGCCCTAACTCCTTTCCTGGCCGATGTAGCAGTTTGTACGAATATGCAGCCAGAAAGATAGTCCATCGGGTCAATCTGGGCGAAAGTGCCACGGGCGTTGGGCGGTCGCCCGCCAGCAACCCTAGCAAGGGTCTATGGTCTGTGACGATTTCGAAGTCGCGACCGAAAACATATTCATGGAACTTCTTTACCCCGGAGACTATGGCCAAGGCTTCCCTATCCAACTGACTATAGTTCCTTTCAGCTGAGGACATTGTTCGGGAATAAAATGCTATAGGGGCTTCTGTGCCATTTGGCAGCCTGTGGCTGAGCACAGCCCCCACCCCGTAGGGGGATGCATCACAAACTAGCACCAATGGTAGTGTGCTATTGTATTGTATCAATAGGCTATCGCTAGATAGGAGGTTTTTTATTGCTTCGAATGCTCTAGCTTCTGCCTTTCCCCAAGACCATGCAGCATTTTTTCCTAGTAATTTGTGTAGCGGCTCGGCTATGGTAGCCTTGTTTTTTAATAAAAACCGCGTAAAAATTTACCAGACCCAAAAACGCCTGCAACTCTGTTTTGTTTTGGGGTGCGGGGGCCTTCCTGATTGCCCTAACCTTGCTCTCAGTGGGGTGGATCCCCTCCCTGTCTATCCGGTAGCCCAGGAATTCTACGGATCCTACCCCGATCTGGCACTTGTTTAATTTGACTTTTAAACCGGCGGACCGGAAAATACTTAAAACTTTTCTCAGTCGCACCCCAAGTTCTTCCATATTGTCGGCGGATACCAGTACGTCATCAAAGTACGGTACCACCCGGGAGCCCTGCAGAAGCCGCCCATTAAATTTTGAAATAATCCTGGTGCCACACTGACCCCAAATTGTAACCTGGTGCATTTGAAAGCACCCTGTGCGTTACGATTGTTTGAGCTCGCCGTGCTGCTATCTACGGGTAACTGCTGATAGGCTTGGGCCAAATCTAGTTTGGCAAAACCTGCCCCTGCCCTAACGAGTGCAGCAAGTGTTGTACCACTGGGACGGGTAAGCGCTTTTGCAAAGCTTTGTTGCGTTGCCTTGTAATCGGCGCAAATCCTGACTGACCCGTCTGGTTTCACTGGGGTGACTATGGCGTCTCCCACTGCATGGTCAACTGGCACTAGTATCCCTGGCTTACTAGTTTGTCCAGTTCCCGGTCAATCTTGGGCTTCAGGGCGAAGGGAACCTCCTAGCCTTTAAACGGATAGGGGCAACTTGAGGGTCTAGGTTGAAGGAGATAGGGGTCCCTTGTACTTGCCCAGGCAGTCTTTGAAGACGCCCTCGAACTCCTTCATGAGTTCGCCCTGAGGTCGACTTCATTTCGGAAGACTCCGGTCACTCCCATGCCCAATGCCCGGAACCAGTCCAGTCCCAACAAACTCGGCAGAGTCCCATCGACGATGGTGATGGGCAGAGTTTTTCGAACTGTCCATACTTGACGTGGACGGACGCCCCTCGAACAGGGATCCTGTTCCTTGATAGTCCTGCACTCTTAGTTTCTGTGGTTGCAGCTTGCGTTTCGCGATAGCCGGCAAGTTTTTTCTAAGTTGCTCCAGGACATGATCGTAATTGAAGATCCAGTGTCCACTTCCATTCGCACGGCACCCTTCAATGAGTGTTTTAATAAAGATTTTTTTTCTAGGCGTGTTGATGCCTGGCCCACTCTCACGGCAGTCTGATTCAACTGCGCTTTTTTCCTTGACCAATCCCGGCCGCGTTCCCGCGCTTTGATTGGTCGGTTTGAATTTTGGCGGAAGGTTGGGCGCCGGCAGGCTTTCGCGATGTGCCCTTTTTTCGCACCGACAAGTCGCATCCTTAAATTTGCAATGTTGCCGTTGGTGTTGGCCCCGCAACTCGCGATTCGCCCGGTCTTCCCTCTCCGGCCTCCCGGTGTGGAAGACTTCTTCCTCTTCCTCCTCTTCCGACTCGGCCTGGACTTCTTCGTTGTGGACCGGGGTTGTTTTCGCTGCCGCCCCTGGCGCGACCGGCTTTTGTAGTGTTTCTGCCGCTTGGGTAGACATCTCGTGAGCCTTTGCCTCGTCCAGGGCGATTGCGAGCGTTAGGTTGCTTCTGGACAGCAGCCGCCGCAAACGGATGTCCCTGACCCGCAAATTAGTTGGTCGAGCAACGCGCCTTCCAAGTCTCGGTACTCACAATGGTTCGCGGCTTTCCTCAGTGCTGCCATGTAGATGGACCCCCTCCGCACCGCTGGCAAGAGGAGGACGAGGAGAGGGGGCGAAATGTCGAACGCCCCTCCGCCCGCCCCTCCGCCGACCACCGCCGCCATCAGCGGGCGGGAAAACGCCGGAGGCCAGCCGCCGCCCAGCGAGCCGGCCGAGCTGGCAAAGCATGCCGGCAGCATTTGGGCTCGTCCTGCCGGCCCAGCTGTTCGAGGGCAAAACCCTCTCCTGGGTCGGCTCTGCAAGGGTAGACTCGAGTATAGTTTAGGGGCGTTGTTAGCACAAAAACGCGGCCGAAAACTCGGCTTATACTCGAGTATATACGGTACATTTCATACACTGGAACTTAATAGTATAATGCCTGGAGAAAGCATTGGATTGTACAAAGGAGACTTAGTTTCAAGACCACCTTCAGCCTTGGGGCAAACCGAGTGACTTTAGGCCAGTTACTTCAACTTCTATCAACTTACATCACAGGATATTTTTGTGGGGGGGTGGGGGAAATAGAGGAGAGAGAACATATATTCTGCCAGAACTTTGGGCAGAAAGTAATACATTTTCTCTGTATACTCGCATATTAGGTACTTTTACAAGTAACACCCATAACTCATTGGGTCAGCATTTAGGAGATATTTTCTTACCTAAGCAGAGAAACAGAATGACTACAAGCAGGCAAAAAATCAGTGGATGTGGGAGCCCCCTATTCTTTCCTACCTACCTTCCATCCCTTCTCCTCTTTCCTTCTTTTCTTCCCTCCCTTCTTCAGACTCTTAAATCACAAAGTATCAAACAAGCATGAGCGTTTTAGTAGTATATAGATTAACAAAAATTAGAATTTATACTCTGCTTTAGTCCCAAAATTATTTCATTCCTTCTCAGCTACAAATTGAGAATAAAATGAATTTGAGGTCCTATCTATACTGTCACCATTATTACTTCCTAAATTCTCAGAAACAGTTTCAAGTCATTACACATTCTGACTTGAAAACACAAGTTGCAAGGAGCAAATAATGTTAAATTATTGTTGCCTCCAAGTTTCCATCGGCAATAACATAGAGTTTCCTCCATGAAAGATAAAAATAAAATATATAATCTCTAAACCCTTACTTCACGTTGGGTTCATTTGCCTGGTCTTATGAAAATAAAATGTGGTCCAGTTGCAAAGCTAAAATATGAAGCCCCTTTTCCCTGAGAAGAATTTTTAATGCTAAAATTAAAAATCAAGAAATGAAGGTGAGGCAAGAATTACCACCAGTGGAGAAAGGGTCACAAGTTTGCGAAGCTGTAGAATGTTATATTTCTTTAAAGAAAATACTAGCTTTAATAATAGTTTTACTGCAGTTTGAATGATACCAAAGAGCCAAAAATAAATTGCCTCTATTTTCCAATATGATTGTGTGTGAAAAGAGAAATCTGTCTCTTTCTTCAGACTAATGCAGAATTCTTGTGTGACATTCCTCTACATGTCACCTACATGCCACAATATAGCACATAGAATTGCAGCACAGGATATGTGTTGCAAATATTATTAGCACCGTTATTCATCAGATGCAACAGAGATAAAACAAGGTTATGCCTCCATATTTCTTCTTTCTGTTTCTAGGCAACTTCCTTGCTGAACTCTAGTACGTCATGAATGAAGCAGCATAGAGATATATGTATTTACTCTTTTTAAAAAAGATGCTCTTCTGAATCCATCATCCATTCCATATTCATCCTGCTGTTTCCTTCATTCATCAGATTTACATAACCAGTGGTACATTTACTGTATTATATACTGCACTAATATATTTCCAAACAATGCCCTTTCTAGTACATGACAAATGCTAAACATTTAGAGCAATATGACTGTGTTATTGTTATTAAATAATTGAGGATTTAGAAAAAGATGACAAAGCATATGTTTGATGAAACGTAGGCATACAGTAGACGTAATTAATTATCAGGCTGGAAACTATATTCCATGTACTCTTTTGAAGTAGGATTTTCATTGCATTTGAAATTTCATCCATTAAAGCATTGTTTTAAAAGGCTTGATTTTAGGCAAATTATTGGTCACTGTTAGATAAGTTACACTAAAGCCTTGTTCTGCTTGATTTCTGTACCACTTTGCTTTGTTCTCCTTCACCACCATGTCTATTCACTCTGCTCAAGATATTTGGTATAAAAAAAATGGGGAAGAGGAGGAGGAGAATCTGCCTCTCTGGAAGTCCTCATTGTCACTGGCAGAATAGAGGCTAATAAGTAATACATACGTTTCATATATGATTTTAAAATGTATAGATGCATTGTACAGTTTAATTTATTAATGGTATAGTTTTGCAACTTAAAATTGGTCAAATTTTGGCAGCTAAAACATTTCTGAAATGGATTCATTTATGATAAAACTAATTTTAAACATATGTATATAAAACTGATAATATGATATATGAAAAGGTTTTGTGATTTGTTTATTTCTTTATTTTATTTTATTATTTATTTAGGCAAAGTCATCAGCTAAGGTCCCATGATATAAATAAAATAAAATCTTCCAATATAATGTATGCCTATGCTATAAAGAAATTACTTTAAAATAATGCACAAACATAATACACGCATGCATACGCAAGCATGGATAACCTGAGATGTAAAGCAATTCATGGCACAATAGTACTTGTGATAATTTGTCTTCTACATGTCGTGTAGCCTATACAATGGCAGTTGTGTGACACAGCAATTTGAAACAGCATCCATGTGCTAACTATTAAAATGTGCACAATTTAAATGAATATACTGATGACTTTTATCCCAAAAATTGTATACATTTAGAAAATTCCGAATGAATTGTGTGTTTTCAAAAACTTCTTTTATTCTCCACAGTATTTACTTTCTCTTTACAGCAATGCCATAAATATCTTGAGAGAACTACATTGGATAAAGCAGCTATAGTGATAGAAATTACAAAGAAAAAAAATCTCAGAATGTGAATGAGCAGGTAACCTGGAAAAGAGCATATAAGTTCAAATGAAATTGAGTTTATCTTTGCATGATTGTGGAAATGTTATTCCATTCTATAACTAACTTCTTTTTTGTTGCTTTAAGAACTAGATTTAGTATGAAATCATTTTGAACTTGTCAAATAAATTTTTGATATAGGTACTTTTCTGATATAATGAAAGGGAGCAAGCTGCTCACAATTTAGCTGCTGAAAGAAAAACTGTCTGTTAGCTGGGACAGATATTGTGCATTGCTTGATGTTGTGATAGCTGTCATACAATTTACTTGCCACACATAGCACCCATTAGTACTCCTGAATTTGACCACCAACTGCCCTACAGGCATAGCAGCTTTGACATGACAGGACACTGTCATTCATGTAAACATCCAGGTTTTTTCCCCAAGTGTTTTTCCAATTTTATCCTGTACCTACTTGTTTACAAACTACCAGTTTCCCAAAATAAATTTGCCAGCTTTAGAGTGCCACAAAATCTTTATTATTTTTTAGAGTTGCAGAGTCAGACCAATGATACCCAATTTGTTCACACGTGCAGTTCAAGATAAATAAACATTTTAGCAAGCAAGATTATCCTAATATATATATAATGGCATCATTAAAGTTGAAAATATTTATCTTGTAAATATATTTATTTATTTTTATTTATTTATTTATTTGATTTTTATACCGCCCTTCTCCCGAAGGACTCAGGGCGGTGTACAGGCAAAATAAAAACAGACGAGACAATATACAGTATAAAATGCAAGATTAAAAAACTTATTATAATTAGCCTAAAAATTTAAAATGTATAGAAAACTAAGACCCCATTTAAAATTAATAATAAAAATTATAAGATCAATAAAATTTAAGCCAGCCCCGCGCGAATGAAAAGATATGTCTTCAGTTCGCGGCGAAAGGTCCGAAGGTCAGGTATTTGGCGTAAACCCGGGGGAAGTTCGTTCCAGAGTGTGGGACTGCAGCTGACTGAATCGAGATGCTGGCATCCACAGCCACTCCGTCTTGGAGGGATTGAGCTTGAGCCTGTTTCTCCCCATCCAGACCCGTACGGCTTCCAAACACCGGGACAGCACTTCAACAACTTCATTGGGGTGGCCTGGGGTGGAGAAGTACAGCTGAGTGTCATCAGCGTATTGTTGGTACCTCACCCCGAAGCCACTGATGATCTCACCCAACGGCTTCATATAGATGTTGAACAGAAGGGGCGAGAGAATCGACCCCTGCGGCACCCCACAAGTGAGGCCCCTCGCGGTCGACCTCTGCCCCCCTGTCAACACCATCTGCGACCGGTCGGAGAGATAGGAGGAGAACCACCGATGAACGGTGCCTCCCACTCCCAATCCCCCCAGCCGGCGCAGCAAGATACCATGGTTGATGGTATCAAAAGCCGCTGAGAGGTCTAATAGGACCAGGGCAGAGGAATAACCCCTGGCCCTGGCCCTCCAGGGATCATCCACCAATGCGACCAAAGCTGTCTCCGTGCTGTAACCGGGTCGGAAGCCGGACTGGAACGGGTCTAGATAGACGGATTCATCCAGGTATTGGGGTAGCTGTCGCGCCACAGCACTCTCTACAACCTTCGCAACAAAGCAAAGGTTGGAGACTGGACGATAATTTCCCAAAATAGCCGGGTCCAAAGAGGGCTTCTTGAGGAGGGGTCTCACCACCGCCTCTTTCAAGGCGGCAGGGAAAACCCCTTCCAACAAAGAAGCATTTATAATCCTCTGGAGCCAGCCTCGTGTCACCTCCTGAGTGGCCAGCACCAGCCAGGAAGGACACGGGTCCAGTAAACATGTAGTGGCGTGAAGCCTCCCCAACAACCTGTCCACGTCCTCGGGAGCCACAGGGTCAAATTCATCCCAAACAGACTCAACAAGACGTGCCTCCTCTCCCTCGCTTGGATCATCCCAATTTCGGTCCAGACCATCCCGGAGCTGAGCGATTTTGTCGTATAGATAACCACTAAACTCCTCGGCACGTCCCTGCAAAGGGTCATCCCGCACCTCCTGATGGAGGAGCGGGTCACCCGAAACAGGGCGGCCGGGCGGTTATCTGCCGACACAATGAGGGTGGAGGCGTAAGAACGCCTCGCCTCCCTCATTGCCACTAGGTAGGTCCTAGAATAGGACCTAACTAGTGTCCGATCAGCTTCGGAACGACTGGACCTCCAGGTGCTCTCTAGGCGTCTTCTCCGGCGTTTCATCTCCCTCAGCCCCTCGGAGAACCAAGGGGCCGGACGAGATCTGCGCCGGGTCAGAGGCCGCAAAGGCACGACACGGTCCAAGGCCCCAGCCGCGGCCTGTTCCCAGGCCGCAACTAGTTCCTCAGTCGTGCCGTGGGCCAGATCCTCAGGGAATGGCCCAAGCTCCGTCAGGAACCTCTCAGGGTCCATCAGGCACCTGGGACGGAACCAACGTGTAGGTAATCGCTCCCTGCGATTTAATAGTGAACCCTCAATATTTGCTCAGAAATAAGTTACACTGAGATTAATGAAGCTTTCTCATAAATACATGTAAGTAGTATTGCAACATTAGAAAAGTTACTTGATCTAAGTCTTGCATTAAAAATTGAAGTAATCATTCATATTATTTCTCTGTGAGAGAACGACATAAAATAAGAAATTAGGGAAATGGTAAATTAGCTGACTGAGAGAACTGATGGCAGAGAGAAAAAAAATGGACAAATTGGCTGACAAAAAAACTGAGATGATTAGTTAGCAGATAAAATAGAAAACTACATATTGAAAATTATTTGAATGTGACTTGACTGGGGCCAGGATCTGGGGAAATAATGACTAAATAAGGGGAAATGATTTCATTGAGACTTCTCTATACATTTTGGAAACTAAATTAATTATAAAGGAAATTATTTAATAATTTGGGGAAATTAGTTGGATTACTTTTCTATGAAATGAATGAAACAAAGGAAAATTTATGTCACAGGACAAAACTGTAGATATAAATAACCACTTTTTTGCTGTTGGGACCCAAAAATTATTTCTGCTTTTCATTTAGTTTCTTCATTAGTTTCTTGCTTTTAGCCTCGCTAACTCATATTCAGTCAAGTGAGGGCTGTGCTATATGGACATATGGCACAGTGGTTAGAATGCAGTACTGCAGGCTACTTCTGCTAACTGCTGGCTGCCTGCAATTGGGCAGTTTGAATCTCACCAGGCTCAAAGTTGACTCAGCCTTCCATCCTTCCAAGGCCAGTAAAATGAGGACCCAGATTGCTGGGAGCAAATATGCTGATTCTGTAAACTGCTTAGAGAGGGCTGTAAAGCACTGTATATAGTGGTATATAAAATCTAAGTGCTATTGCTATTGTTGTTCATTATTGTATATGACAAATTAGTTCAGGTTTTTTTTACTTCAGCAATCAGACTTGCATAAAATGTATGTTTCACAACTATAAAAATTATTTTATGAAACTGTTCACAACATTTTCTCAAAATGCCAGATGTACCAGTGCTCCCGGTTCTGTCCGGTTCTTTAGAACTGTTAGTAAAAGCGGTAGGAGGCTCCGCCCACCTGCCCAGACATCATAATTGACAATCTGCACATGTGCAAAATCTTCTGCACGAGCATGCGAGCGTGCTCCCATTGCGAACTGGTAGTAAAGGTAAGTAGAACCTACCCCTGAGATATACCACTTAGTTCCTAAACATTCTGAACACTTGATGATATATTTGATTCTACAGAAGGACGGAATAGAAAAAATGAAAGGTTGTAAAGCCTATGATGATATTTCTTCTTTATATATTCAATGCATTTTTTACCTAATAAGAATATTTATTATGTTTTTTATAATGAATGATACTGGTTTGGTTCCAAGATTGCTCTACTAGGTTACACCCAAAAAATATTTTATGTTCAAAAAATCTTACAACAAGCTTTTAATTATTGTATTGAATATTGCTTTATTCTAAAGTCTCCACTGCTCAAGTCTAATGTCGCCAATAAATTCCTAGAAGAATCAGTTGCTCACCCATTCTCTGAATTGCTAAAGTTAAAAAAAAGGAGGTATATAAAGGCCCATTGCCTTGTGGGTCTGTGATGTTTTAAAGTCTTTTTTAAAGAGTTTTACACACAGAATTTTTGCATCACTTAAGGCACTAGGTCAAATTGGGTGCTTTCAAATAGCTTTGGAGAAATTTAAGGGTTGTTCAGAGAATGGATTTACTTTTTGATTTTGCAAATTCTTGCACACCACTGAAATTTTCCTTCCATATGTGAACAAAGCTGAGAATGAGAGTGTCAGCTTTGGAAGCCATACTAGGCCGAAGGCTTCCACGCCAGCACTTTCTCCTGTGTGGGAAAGTAGGAGTGGGGATTTGATAGAGGGGGCCATTAGACATAATAACATTCTTCCTGCCAGTCAAGGTCAGGCCGAGCCTGCATCTGGAGAAGGAATGGTCGGAGTGATATCTCGAGATGGGACACTTGGTGAATGGAGCATGTGATCGGCAGAGGGGCCAAGGGGGGTGATTTTGGAGTTTGTTTTACTGAGGAAAGACCCAGATCCCCAGATTCGGAGTTTCCCCAGTTGTGCCAGTTTACCTATGCTAGTAAAAGAACTTTGAAAGATGTTTGCTTTGGAGTCTTTTCTGCAGGAGGGGGTTTTTTTGGAACGCTGACAGAGAGCTGAGTACAGTGTTTCTCTGACTATGTTCTGAGTAGGCAGTCAATGAGTTTGATTACATCTGTAAAATCATGCTTGTCAGAACACTATCAGAAGAGTGAGAATATGTGTGCCACACTCATCTGATATAATTTCTTTAGATGAGTTGAGTTGGAGGAAAACGGATGAGAAACATGGTATACTCTCCTGTTCATTTTACAATCTGATTTGTTATTTCTTGTATTATCTCCTTTTCACTAAAACTATACTGTTTTATTTTCATTATTTCTTAACTCTAAATCAGTTATTCAACTGATCTGTAATATAGTCCATGGCAGGCTCTATAATACAATCTGTCTGCAACTGTTTGGGTCATTCAGTCTCTTGTTTATTTGATTCTGCCTAATGGTAATTTATTTCTCAAATTTTCCCCCAAATAAAAAATAAACAACCAGTTCTGTTTCATTCAGGTATTTGTCTATCCTGACCACACTCTAAGTGAATTTTCATTGCATAGATAGATCTTGGAGGTTTTCAGTTATATGATTGTGTATAAAAGCTTATTGTATTATATTATATTATATTATATTATATTATATTATATTATATTATATTATATTATATTATATTATATTATATTATATTATATTATATTATATTATATTATATTATATTATATTATATTATATTATATTATATGAAAGTGTTAATATATACACCTCCATTTTTTAAATTAACAAGCAGCACATAATTCTCAGAAAAAGTTAACGCTGCCAAAGAACTACAATATATCAATTGGCTCTTTAGCCCCCCCAAAAATCAAGTGATCGGCTTTTCTATTTTTAGTAAAGTTTATTTTTAAAATAGTTTTTGCAAAGAAGTTGAATTAGGTTGGGGCCGATTCAATAATTTTCCTTAAAAGTGTTTCACATTTTTATTATATGAAGTTTTGATGTTATTTGTTTTAAACTTTCATCATTAATGTTTTGGAAATAATCTATCATCTCTGCTATGTTATCTCAATGAAAAATCAAAAGAGATGTTAATGTTCCTTATTAGTTCAGTGGTCAACTTTTTATTGAATTAATCTCAAATTCATTGAAACTGAATTTTGTTCCTTTTATATCTCTAAAACTCAAATTGAATATTGCTTTCTTCAATTTGGAAGTTGGTTGATTCATACATCACTATTAACAATGCCCCTTTGTAATGTAAAAGTACATTATTTGATTAAAAGATGAATTAGATAGGTAGAGGAAGACTTAAGAAAGCATGTTTGCGACTGGAGAAATAAAACTGGGGTTTCAAACTGGAAAGCTGGTTCACTATGAAAGTAATAAAGACAGTCCACATTATAATTAAAATACTGTTAAGAATAAAGTGATTCAAACTTTTAAAAAATATAAATTTATAATGTTTTCTGAAGATTGTATACCTACTAAAATTATTGGGGAACATTTTCTTGTAGTATTACTATAGTGTATTAATATATGGTATAGTATATTAATACATATATTAATATGCATAAGTAATATTTACTGTATATATTATCTAAATATTCACATCTATGTTATCTAAGAATAACATAACCTATCAAGCATTTTAATAAATAAAATGTTAAAAACAAAAGAATCAGCTTGATAAGTAGGACACAGAATATATATACAACTTGATTTCTCTAGCAGTTAGAGGAAAATAAGTATGAAACATTATTTAAATATACTAGTGAATTGGTTCTGATCAACATGGGTCCTATTATAGCTTCCTTTATTATAATTCAAATAATTTGTACATTATTGGCACAATATAATATCTGCATTCTTTTTTCACTTGGAATCCAAATATATTAAAGCACATCTCAGCTTATTAATGCAAGTCAATATAGATCCATGTAGAGATAAAATGGTTTGATTGAAAGATAATTGACAAAAATGCCTTATTTATCTTGGACAAAACATAGCAATATACCGTTCCTCTTGGTGTAAGATTATTTACTTACTGCTTTATAGGTTCTTTTTTGTCCAGCATGTTTTCTGATTTGCTCTCCATTTGGTCCTGTTTCCACGTGCATGGAGTAGATTATATCAAAGAAATCTTCAACAACAGCTACCTGTCTTAATGACAGCTTTTCATCTACCCCAATTCCATCCTAAGAAGAAATGATAGGAAACACAAAATGAAAATATAGATTACTAGAAAACATATCTTATGGCTAGAGTAAATTGAAGATATTGTCACTGATATCCAGTGGTGGGATTCAAGTAATTTAACAACTGGTTCTCTGCCCTAATGATTTCTTCCAACAACCAGTTTGCCAAACTGTTCAGACAGTTAACAACCGGTTCTCCCGAAGTGGTGCGAACTGGCTGAATCCCACCACTGCTGATCATATACCACTTAACTGTCAAATCAGTGATACTAATATTATGACTACACAATAAATATAAGTGTATATAGGTTTCTAAGTGATGGTTTATATTTAATTGGAATAGACGAAGCAGTCAATAATTGATTCAAAATTTGTGAATGGATTCAATAGAAATCTATGTGCATATATATATAGATAGATATACACACACACACACACACACACACACACACACACACTGTACAGACACACACGTACGTGTGTGTGTGTGTGTGTGTGTGTTCATTTAAGATTCTTACTGAATCTGAAAACATATCAAGGCCTGGTTTCACCAAAATCACGTATATCGAACCATAAGCATAATTGGAACATTACTATCACTTTGAATTGGCTGACTACTGCGTTTTACAATTATTTGCTTAGTGATCATTTTAAGTTAAAACAGCACTGAAAAAAAGTTAGTAGTAGAAAAGAGAAATGTGGTGGAGTGTTGGTACTGCATTAGCTGTAGTTGATTTAGCTGTGTAAGCCTCTCGCAAATGTGTGAGGACAACTGCATAAATATTTGACCCAGTACTTGACAAATAACAAATTTAGCAATGGTGAGGCTTCAGGTAAAATGCTCGCTCACATTCAAAGAGCGTTAGACATCTGTGAAATCTTATATATAAATATTCAGGAATAAATCCACTTATGTTCGGTTGGATGTATTATTCTGTTAATAGTTATAGAAATTCAGCCAGTCAGATTAATACAATTAGATTCAGTTAACTTAAATGCTGCCACTTGAATGGAATTTACACATGGTTCACTTCAGTGGACTGGGACTAATACTGTGCTTAGTCTGATCTGCTGAATCTGGAAACTGCACCTGAGTGGGTGGAGGAACAGCCTTACTGCAGAATACTGAATAAGTTCTCTGTCTTGATCTTGTGTAATACTGATGTGATACTATGATTTTGTTTTGTTTTGCTGTCACATTTATGTTGCACACCATACAATTGCTATAAATCTATAGATGCTTTGCTGACAGGGGAATTCTGGGAGTTGAAGTCCACCCATCTGAAAATGGACAAGGTCGAGAAACATTGGCCTAGAATATTGTCATGTTTCTTACTGTAAGCTTGTTGTGGTTGGAAGAAATTGTCTTATTTGCTCTTATTTTTCTCGCTCATTAAAGACAATTCTTTTCTTTGCATGATTTAAGGCTTTTTTCTGCTAGGGATTTTTTGTTAGATGACAGAAAGGAGGCTAGGCGGCTTCTTATTACTTCATTTTCTATAGTATTCTCTGTGGCTATGTGGAAACTGAGCAGAAATTGGTGACATACAGCTCCTCCTCTTCTTCCTCCTCTTCATCTTCATTAGAAGGGACAGGAACAGTAGTGGGTTGCTACCAGTTCTCCCCGGATCAGGTGAACTGGTAGCGGCGGCGGTGAGAGGCTGTGCCCACGTGCCCGGATGCTCCTGCCTGTGCACAGAAGCATCACGTGCGCACGCCTACGAGCGAACCGGTAGCGATGGGTTTTGAAACCCGCTCCTGGACAGGAAGTATGATTGGAAGGTACATGTAAATCAGTACTTCATATAGTATTGCAAGTTTTTCCTCTTTTCTTACTGGTGTTTTGTTTCATGTTTCCTACCTGATCACAGGGACTGGTGATAATCATAAAAAGTTGACAGTGCTCTCCTAAAAATGCTTGGGATGCTTCCTGTCATCAATGGCTGGGAATTTGTTAAAAATAAATTCATCCCTTTACTGTCATCATGCCTCGCCAGAATCATTACAAAATTTAACATAGAAACTTTTACAAAATCCCTAACTCTATGTCATGTGTGTTAAGTAAATATGACCACTTAGTCAATACATTTCTCCAGTTACATCAATATTGCTTATATTGACTGGCAAAACATCTCCAAAATTTCTGTCTTGAATCTTCCCTGACGCTACTTGGAGATTGAATTTATCAACCATGACACTGAATTATACATTTTTCTTTAAGAAGCCTCTTTTCTTGATGTTATTATAAAATTGCATCGTCAGCAAGACAGAACAATACCAATGAATACGTCTACAAGATTTACAAAGCAAAAATCTGAATGGCAGCAAAGAGAAATAGAAACTTGATCTCTTTTTCGTTATCTAATGCCTTTCCATATTATTCCATATATTTCCATAACCCTATCTTGGAGGAAAACAAATATACCTCAAACTACAAATCACTCATTTATCAAAGTCATATCAGAGCAACAGTATATTCAGTAAGTTACAGGAGCATAGTGACCAAGCAGTTAAGATACTAGGCTTATCGACTGGAAAGTCAGCAGTTTGAGTCCTAAGTACCATATGTCGGAGTGAGCTTCCATTACTTGCCCAACTCCTGCCAACCTAGCAGTTCAAAAGCATGTAAATGCAAGAAGATAAACAGGTACCACTTCAGTGGAAAGGTAATAGTATTCTGTGCACCTTTGGCATATAGTCATACTGGCCACATGACCACAGAACAACACTTTGACTGTGAATAGGAAATGAGGATTGCCTTTTAGAGTTGGACACAACTGGCAGGGGAAACATTTACCTTTTTATTTTCAGTAAGTTAGCCACGAAAATTAGTACATCGCACATACACATTGCAAATATTTTCTTTGTAGTGGAAAATATTAAGTCAGAGACTGTTACAAAAGTGAAAATACCAATGATCAGTAATTTCTACTTTTTTCATAATTAATGCTACAAACACATAATTATCCAGCACACAGATGGCTTTGAAGCCATTCTCAGATAAAATAAAAAAAAAATAATAACTTGCTTAAAACTCTGCAGCCATTGCCATTATGTATTTTCAGAATCCTGATAATCTTCCAGAAAGCCTAAATCTGGGGAAGCCATTGAATGGTTGTTTTAAGCATAGACTGCACCCTTTCTATTATTTTGTTATTATAATTTTGTAACTGTTTTAAATTTGTTTTAATGGTTGAATAATACGGATTTTTAGTTTTGATTTTATGTCACCTAGAGTCACATGTAAGTAAGAAAGGTGGCTATATAAATTAAATAAACAAATGTGTTAATATGTGCATCTGCAACAAACATGGTTGAAATCTGTATACAGGGGAGCCTTTAAGGACTACTTGTAAGATAGTTAGCCCTGCATTCAGTATTTAGTATTCATATTATACCCATGTAAGGCCAACTGATACCATAAGTAAAACCCAACAATATTGTCCCCAGCTCTTCTATTACTGAACTGACAAAATCTTAACACCCAGTGTGTCGAAAACTAAAATCAAATATGACCATGAAAGAATTAAAGGAATGGTAGCTCCCCATTCCTTCCATTGATGCCATATGCATGTGCTTATTTTACTTAATGTTTAATTCAGGACTTGCTACAGGCCTTGCGCTGGCTTCCACTTGGACTCAGGATACACTAAAGAGCCATGGTGGCACAGTGGTTTAGAATGCAGTACTGTAGGCTAATTCACTGCTCGCTCCAGGAGAATAATTCTGAACAGCTCAGGTTGACTCAGCCTTCCGTCTTTCTGAGGTTGGTAAAATGAGGACCTGGATTGTTGGGGACAATATGCTGTATGCAGTATATGCTATTGCTTTTGCTATTTCAAAATTTTGGTTATGTTGTATAAAGCCATTTATAGTTTAGATCTGGGTATTGGCGAATCTTTTCAGCACCAAGTGCCGAAAAGGGAGCACTTCACATGTTCTTGTCAAGGCTGAGACCAGGAAGAGAAGCTACCCAGGGGACATGCGTGTGCCAGTTTCCAGTGCACGCATGCATACTGGCCAGCAAGTCTTCCAGTTTTTGGCATGTATCCGCCAATCAGCTGGCCAGTGCGCATGCTCACACCGGAAAATGGAAGACCAGCTCTTCTGGTTTCCGGCACTGCTGCACGCACAAAGGCCACCTGATCGTCACATGCACATGCATGCCAGAACCCCAGAAGAGGAATGGGCAATGCCGCGCATGCCAGGTGACATGGCTCCAGATGCCACTTCGGGCACACGTGCCATAGGTTCGCCATCATGGTACTAGGTCATCAAAAGAGAAGCTACTCTTAATTACCTACTTTTAAGGAAGTAAAGGAAGCTAACACCTGAAAATGTTACTTTAGAACAGTCTCCCTGTGGAGATCAATAGACCCTTTTCTTGTTTGTAGTCAGGAAGATGCTGAATGAGAAACTGTTTATAGAGCATTCTAGTGAGACTTTATTATTTGATCAACTTTTAAGGTTTTCTTTTTATAGTAAATGATTTAATTGTGTTTATATTATGTAAACCGCTGAAAGATTATACTGATTGCAGCATGATATAAATGCTATAAATACATCAATAATCTATTTAGGAATTTTTGTCTCCTCTCAAACACACTGGCTTGGGATAAACTTCTTTGATTACAATCATGATCATAACATTGTTTTTGTAGAGTCTATAAAATCATTAGTCTTAACTATAACAAAATATAATGAAGCAAACAAGTACAAATAAAATTATAAGCACTTCAATAAACTGAATTACCAATGTTGACAGGGTTGACATGACATTTACCTCCAATTTCAGTATTACATTAGAGTCCGTTCATTTTTATATTCTGGGAATATATAAAAAGCAAGGCATAATCTACTAGATATTATATTCTCCCCAATGGTGCTAAGTAATAATAATAATAATAATAATATTTTAATTTGTATACCGCCCTTCTCCAGAAGGACTCAGGGCGGTGAACAGCCAAAATAAAATACAAAAAGAACAACACATACAATATTAAGAACAACCCTTAAAAGACTTATTCAATTGGCCAAATTTAAAATACAATAACACCCTATAAAATTTACAAAAATTTAAAACCCATTAAATCAAATTAAAATTTAAAAAAAATCAAGCCAGTCCAGCAAGACAGAATAAATAGGTTTTAAGTTCGCGGCGAAAGGTCTTAAGGTCAGATAGTTGTCGAAGTCCAGGGGGAAGTTCGTTCCACAGGGTAGGAGCCCCCACAGAGAAGGCCCTCCCCCTGGGGGCCGCCAGTCGACATTGTTTGGCTGACGGCACCCTAAGGAGTCCCTCTCTGTGCGAACGCACCGATCGCTGGGAGATAGAAGACGGCAGTAGACGGTCCCGTAAAGGAATTAAGAAATCTAAGCAATACCTATTCAGAAGAAGCAAATTGTCTAATAAAAAATATTGGATTTTATCAGATGTACCTCAATAGGAACTATCTTGAGAGATGTTATATAAATAAAATTATGGATAGAATAACTTCTCAATCTTTTTTAGCTTTGAGTTAATGTATCTAGAGAAGGTGACAATGGGGATCCACAGAAGAAGTGGAGAACAAATATTGAAATACGTGTGTAATGATGATGAGACAAATGAAGTTTTTAACAGTACTTGTAATAGATATCAAAATGCAAGACTGTAATGGCATCATTTGTATGATGATGTTATTCCTCATACATCATCATTTTGGTGTCACAATAGTTTGTACAAACATGGCAAGGATGGCTTTTTTTTTTTTTTTTTTTGGGTGACCTGAAGTGACATCTTCTGCTTAAAACATATAAATACAGAATAAAAACAATTTAAAAAACTTATTTTAAAGCCCGTTAATTAAAATATACAGATAAAACCTAATTAAAACCCATAAAATTAAAATCTAGCTCAGTCCTGCACAATTAAATAAATATGTTTTAAGCCCGCGGCGGAAGGTCCGAAGGTCCGGAAGCTGACGGAGTCCGGGGGGTAGTTCGTTCCAAAGGGTGGGAGCCCCCACAGAGAAGGCCCTTCCCCTGGGCGTCGCCAGACGACATTGCCTCGCTGACGGCACCCTGAGGAGACCCTCTGTGAGAGCGCACGGGTCGGTGAGAGGTATTCGTTAGGTGGGAGCCCCCACAGAGAAGGCCCTTCCCCTGGGCGTCGCCAGACGACATTGCCTCGCTGACGGCACCCTGAGGAGACCCTCTCTGTGAGAGCGCACGGGTCGGTGAGAGGTATTCGGTAGCAGAAGGCGGTCCCGTAAATAACCCGGCCCAATGCCATGGAGCGCTTTAAAGGTGGTCACCAAAACCTTGAAGCGCACCCGGAAGGCCACAGGTAGCCAGTGCAGTCTGCGCAGGAGCGGTGTTATACGGAGCCACGAGGGCTCCATCTATCACCCGCAGCCGCATTCTGGACTAACTGCAGCCTCCGGATGCCCTTCAAGGGGAGCCCCATGTAGAGAGCATTGCAGTAATCCAGGCGAGACGTCACGAGTGCGTGAGTGACCGTGCATAGGGCATCCCGGTCCAGAAAGGGGCGCAACTGGCGTACCAGGCGAACCTGGTAGAACGCTCTCCTGGAGACGGCCGTCAAATGGTCTTCTAGAGACAGCCGTTCGTCCATCATCATTTTGGTGTCACAATAGTTTGTACAAACATGGCAAGGATGGCTTTTTTTTGGGGGGGGGGGGTGACCTGAAGTGACATCTTCTGCTTAAAAACAGAAGAAATTGTAAGGTTCAAAAAATGGACAGTGATGTTAGTATTCTCTCCAAATGTCTGTTTTTAAGATTTCCTCTGAGAGGATGTCATGCTCATAATCCCCCTATGATTTTTTTAAGTCAGACAGTAAAGCACAGATCAAATACAAATTCCCTTCTAGCCTAATAGATTCATCCTAAAGGCCTCCCTTTTTGGATTCCAATTGTTCTCTCAGACCTGGAAAAAGGAAATTCACTATTGGCTAGAGTTTCCCAAATCTGGGGCATTCATTAAGGAGATGAACCAGGCAACATTGCCTCGCTGACGGCACCCTGAGGAGACCCTCTCTGTGAGAGCGCACGGGTCGGTGAGAGGTATTCGTAGCAGAAGGCGGTCCCGTAAATAACCCGCCCAATGCCATGGAGCGCTTTAAAGGTGGTCACCAAAACCTTGAAGCGCACCCGAAGGCCACAGGTAGCCAGTGCAGTCTGCGCAGGATGGTGTTATACGGAGCCACGAGGGCTCCATCTATCACCCGCAGCCGCATTCTGGACTAACTGCAGCCTCCGGATGCCCTTCAAGGGGAGCCCCATGTAGAGAGCATTGCAGTAATCCAGGCGAGACGTCACGAGTGCGTGGTGACCGTGCATAGGGCATCCCGGTCCAGAAAGAAACTGGCGTACCAGGCGAACCTGGTAGAACGCTCTCCTGGAGACGGCCGTCAAATGGTCTTCTAGAGACAGCCGTTCGTCCATCATCATTTTGGTGTCACAATAGTTTGTACAAACATGGCAAGGATGGCTTTTTTTTTTTTTTTTTTTGGGTGACCTGAAGTGACATCTTCTGCTTAAAAACAGAAGAAATTGTAAGGTTCAAAAAATGGACAGTGATGTTAGTATTCTCTCCAAATGTCTGTTTTTAAGATTTCCTCTGAGAGGATGTCATGCTCATAATCCCCCTATGATTTTTTTAAGTCAGACAGTAAAGCACAGATCAAATACAAATTCCCTTCTAGCCTAATAGATTCATCCTAAAGGCCTCCCTTTTTGGATTCCAATTGTTCTCTCAGACCTGGAAAAAGGAAATTCACTATTGGCTAGAGTTTCCCAGATCTGGGGCATTCATTAAGGAGATGAACCAATAAGTAATAACCCCGTCTCTTCCGCAGTGCTTTCTTCTCACTGGCTGAAGGACTTTTTGGTGCTCTATGGCTAGGCAGCTGAGATGCTTCTTTGCCAGCCAGCTGCTTCCCAGCTCTGGTCAGCTTACTGTTCGACAGACAGTTGGGTGGGTGAGCAAGCAGTGACTGGGGAACCGGTTCGGGGGTGTGGCCAGGCTGCCCTTACTACCAGTTCAGAGAACTAGTCCCTAAAGTTACTACCTATTCGGTATAACTGGACAGAACCAGACAGAACCGGTAGGAACCCTCCACTGATTCTCACTCCCAAATCATTTAATTTGTTCTAAAACAATCAGTTTATGAGAAGATAAACACCAATTTATACAGTTGTCACAGAGAAGACCTCAGGCTAATCCAGAGCTTCTCTCCTCTAGTTGGGCAATAAATTATATTTAAATTATTGCACTCGCTTTGAATCCTTGTTACTATCTCAAATTTTTCACTCAGGTCTAAGAGATAGATGATAGATAGATAGATAGATAGATAGATAGATAGATAGATAGATAGATAGATAGATAGATAGATAGATAGAAAGATAAAATCAAATATGATTCATAGTTTGTTAGTTATTATACTTCTAAGTAGCAGATTTTATTTGATTCTCTTTCTGTTTCAGTTTAGACTGTGCTAGAGGGATTAATCCTATAATGTCAAACTAGACGATCTAATCATCTCCATCTATGATTTTGCAATGCAGCAGCTGTACAACAGCTTGTTGTAAACAGGTTCATTGTCTCCACACTGTTCCCAGTGGACAACTGCCTCTTTCCTAAAACCATAGCTATAACAAACTATTAATTGTCACCAGGGCTAGCAGTCTCGGGGAAAGCAAAGGGCAGTTTACAAGGTCCCCCACTTCTGGATCCCCTACAACCAATGCTACAGGCAGATCTGTCATTCTGAATTACCTTTTGTTTATTTTGTACCCCTTTGTTTATGCCAGTAACAAAAACAATTGTGATGGACTAGCAGTTGAATAGGATTGAAGTAATGAACAATAATTATTTATAAATTATAGTACAACCAAATATAATACTTCTGGTTGACATGAAAGAAAAAAAATCAGGATACAGGATCGAATAACACATCCACTAGCCTTCCTTCAAAAGATCAAAATTTGTTTCTATTGGGGAAAAAAACATGTAAGAAAACTTAAATAGCTTAGCTTCAGGTTATCTATAGAACACCTTCCCAATACAAAGCAATTTATCTATTAAGATGCTTGAGAGAGGCTCTTCTCTATGTCCCACATCTTAAAATGTGTTTCATAGAGATATGAGAAAAGCCTATGGCTATGCTATCATCTACAAGGGGCTTGATTTGATTTAGCCAGCTGGGTGACCCTGGGCCAGTCAGTCTCTCTCAGCCCAACTCTTCAGTTATTGTAGTAGGAGGAAGCTTTGTGGGATATGCGAATTACATGGAAAAATAATAAATATGGAATATAAATAAATAAACAACAAACTTGGCACTGAAATGAAAAAAAAAGCGTACACCAAGTGAACCTGACTTAGAAAGACGTCCCAAAATGTATGTAAATTATGATAGCTAGGACATTCAAAGTAGAACTTTCTACAATCTTAGATTCATATACAAAAGATTGCAGAATATAGATATGATGTTAAAAGAAGAAGTCTTAACCCTCCTGTAGCCAATCCATTATAGAAGTATTGGCATCATGATAAATACATACAGTATATTTGTACAAATAAAAAATATTCATTGTTCCTGATTAGTTCCCATGAACATTCACCAGATGGAATTAAGAATCACAAAATAAAACTACTGCTTTTAAATTTCAATTCATAAGGAAATGACTGAAGTATTTTTAGTATACGATGCTGAAAAACTCACTTAATTATACCTTATTAGCTGATATTCAGAGAAGTCTCTTTTTAAAACTGTGCAGTTTCTTATTTAAACCAAAGTAAGGAAAAGTATTCAGAGAAAAGCGACAGTATGCATCTTCAATTTTTTAAAAGAGGCAGTGAGGTATACTGCTACTGAAAATACAGTATACATTTCTGTTTATATCCATTATTTGTGGATATCAATTCATCCACAAAACAAACTCCATCAGTAGTAATAGAATGTAAGAAATATCAAATTCTAAAGATGCAAGAATAAACTTTGTCACGTGGCATTACATGATGTATGGCTAATATAATTCATTTCTAATTTTATTTTGAAACGTTCAGCCGATCTAATTGAATAGTATAAGAGGTTTTTCTTTCTTTTGTTAACCTACAAATTATCTCCAGTAGAGGGAGTTGTATATTTCTTCTGGAATTTCAAGAAGTGTTCGTGTTTATTTTCTGTCATTGTGATGAAAATCCAAAAATGAACAAGGAAAATATTTCAGTGATGTAAGCTGCTCAAAAAAATAAAGGGAACACAAAAATAAGACATCCTAGATCTGAATGAATGAAATATTCTTATTAAATACTTTGTTCATTACATAGTTGAATGTGCGGACAACACAATCACATAAAAATTATCAATGGAAATCAAATTGAGCAACCCATGGAGGTTTGGATTTGGAGTTACACTCAAAATTAAAGTGGAAAACAACACTACAGGCTGATCCAGCTTTGATGTAATGTCTTTAAAACAAGTCAAAATGAGGCTCAGTAGTGTGTGTGGCCTCCACGAGCCTGTATGACCTCCCTACAACGCCTGGGCATGCTCCTGATGAGGTGGCAGATGGTCTCCTCCCACACCTGGACTAAAGCATCCCCCACCTCCTGGACAGTCCGTGGTCCAACGTGGCATTGATAGAAGGAGCGAGATATGATGTCCCAGATGCGCTCAATTGGATTCAGGTCTGGGGAACGGGCGGGCCAGTCCATAGCATCAATGCCTTCATCTTGCAGGAACTGCTGACACACTCCAGCCACATGAGGTCTAGCATTGTCTTACATTAGAAGGAACCCAGGGCCAACTGTACCAGCATATGGTCTCACAAGGGGTCTGAGGATCTCATCCCAGTACCTAATGGCAGTCAGGCTACCTCTGGTGAGCACATGGAGGGCTGTGCAGCCCCCTAAAGAAATGCCACCCCACACCATTACTGACCCATTGCCAAAACGGTCATGCTGAAGGATGTTGCAGGCAGCAGAACATTCTCTACAGTGTCTCCAGACCCTGTCACATCTGTCACATGTGCTCAGTGTGAACCTGCTTTCATCTGTGAAGAGCACAGGGTGCCAGTGGCGAAGTTGCCAATCTTGGTGTTCTCTGGCAAATGCCAAACGTCCTGCATGGTGTTGGGCTGTAAGCACAACCCCCACCTGTGGACATCAGGCCCTCATACCACCCTCATGGAGTCTGTTTCTCACTGTTTGAGCTGCCACATGCACATTTGTGGCCCGCTGGAGGTCATATTGCAGGGCTCTGGTAGTGCTCCTCCTGTCCCTCCTTGCACAAAGGCGGAGGTAGCGGTCCTGCTGCTGGGTTGTTGCCCTCCTATGGCCTCCTCCACATCTCCTTATGTACTGGCCTGTCTCCTGGTAGCGCCTCCATGGTCTGGACACTACGCTGACAAACACAGCAAACCTTCTTGCCACAGCTCACATTGATGTGCCATCCTGGATGAGCTGTACTACCTGAGCCACTTGTGTGGGTTGTAGACTCCGTCTCATGCTACCACTAGAGTGACAGCACCGCCAGCATTCAAAAGTGACCAAACCATCAGCCAGAAAGCATAGGAACTGAGAAGTGGTCTGTGGTCACCACCTCCAGAACCACTCCTTTATTGGGGATGTCTTCTTAACTGCCTATGCTTTCCACCTGTTGTCTATTCCATGTGCACAACAGCATGTGGAATTGATTGTCAATCAGTGTTGCTACCTAAGTGGACAGTTTGATTTCACAGAAGTGTGACTGACTTGGAGTTACATTGTGTTGTTTAAGTGTTCCCTTTATTTTTTTGAGCAGTGTATATTAAATGTATATAGCAAGAATTGATGGCAGGTGGACCAAGGCAGTCATACTATGGATCCCACTTGATAAAAAGCATCCACAAAAGAGACCTAAAACAAAATGGATCTATGACATCAGCAAGTATTGTGGGCCCAATTGGCAAAAGAAAGCTCAGGACTAAATTGGTTGGAAACATGCAGAAGAAGCCTTCATCCTGCAGTGAATAGACAATCACTAAAAATGAATGAATGAATGTATATTAAAATGTCACAGTATAAAACATGTAAATTAATATTGTTGTTGTTACTGCTCAGGTTTGTCTCCCCCCATATTCTGCTGACGCTAGAAATTTTAGTAAGGCCACAACATATGGAATCAGTCTTCCTGTAGAACAAGCTGATTATGATATTAGTAATCTCTCTATTGACTGACATGATTAGTCTGCTATCAGATAGAACCATCAGGTATCAGTACTTGCCTTCCTTGCATTTATTGACAGCTGTTGCTTGGCAGAACTCCAAGTCTGATCAAAACTTTAATCAGTAATTTTTTAGACTTCATTCCATATATACATGATTATCCATGTCCTGTTACTTTCTGATTCAATATCACAATATTTTGTATATGGACCTAATTCTGTAGACTGCACAACAATTTAATAGAATAGAATATAATTCTTTATTGGCCAAGTGTGATTGGACACACAAGGAATTTGTCTTGGTGTCTCGGAGTATTAGTGCAAAATGCAGGATCCATATTACAGCCAAACTTAAGAATCATATAATTTTTGTTTCGGTTTTTCTTTGCTTTTTGCCATTTGAAGTTGTATATTTCTTCTCAACAGTAAGAATTATTGTTGAAATCAACTAAGAAACAGCAACGTATCCAAATTACCCCATCCAAAGGTAACTTTTATTTTATTGTCTTTGGGTCACATTTTTTATTTCAGGTTTATTGCCTTTTAATTTATTTGTAGCCACTGTTCAAAATATTAATTTATGAAACGCAATATACGAATATAAGCTGTTAAAAGATTTGGGCCCAGGTATTAAAGAACTGGCTTTCTCTCATATAAGCCTGCCTGTCAACAGTATTTATCTTTTGCAGTCTTAAATGTTCAGAGATCCACCATCAAGAGATATACATTTGCCTGAGGCCTCTATACTATAACTCCCAACTGTAGAATAGTCTCTCAAGAGATGTTAGATTGGCCTCCTTTGCTGATGGTTTTTAGACAAGTTGTCAAAGTATTTGACCTATTTCAGATCCTACTTGCTGTTCATTTGTCTTTGTAACTGTCATATAATAAGTTTTTTTAAAAAAAGAATCCTAATATTGAAGGTAAAGGACGGGATCTTTTAAAAGCTTCATATCTGAATTCAAGTACTTCTACAAATGAAATAATAATTGGACATTGAATGTAGATTAACAAGCTAATTATCTATTTTAATGATATAAAAGACAATAATGTAAGCCATCACAAGAGTATTTTAAGTCTCTGCAGTATTTATTAAAGAAGAGCAAGGAGACCAGACTATATTCTATTCCATGCAAGGCACTTCATGACAGAAATGACAGATTTGCCTCATCATCCATTCTGTGCCCCTCAGATTCCTTCTCTGACAATTCCTGTATCTTTCTGGAAATGTAATAAGAAGGAAATTCTAGTGGAGGTATGATGAGGAAAAAAATGTCTTCTTGAAGCAGAGACCATGATTGTGGCAAAGTCCAAAGAATCAGTTGGTAGACTGGTTGTGATGACTCCCCTGGACACTTCCACAGATACCTCTCCAGATCAGTGGTGGGTTTCAAATTTTTTTACTACCAGTTCTGTGGGCGTGGCTTGGTGGGCGTGGCATGGCTTGGTGGGTGTGGCAGGGGAAGGATACTGTAAAATTTCCATTCCCACCCCACTCCAGGGGAAGGTTACTGCAAAATCCACATATCCTCCCCATCAGCTGGGACTCGGGAGGCAAAGAATAGATTTGGGGGGGCAGCCAGAATTTTTACTACTGATTCTCCAAACTACTCCAAATTTCCGCTACCAGTTCTCCAGAACTGGTCAGAACCTGCTGAAACCCACCTCTGCTCCAGATGTCAGTTAAGAGGAAGATGAATCAACTCCAGGCATGTTAGAAAAGGGGAGTTGGTCAATGGCTCCAAGCAGCCATCTGAGACTGATTTGGCTGAAGCACAGCTGCAGCAGGACAGCCTTGAGGCTTCAGGTGGGAAAGCACACAACTGCAGCCAGTCAGCAATGAGAAAGAGGAACTGCCTTTTGCACCTGATCCAAGAACACATAGGGCAGAGAAAAGACAGGAGCAGCGAAGATCAGCCCTATTATTTGCAAGGAGACAGCCTTGCTCCTCTTGATAGGTTGCACCAGAAGCTGGCAATTTAGCACAGCAGACAGAGGGTGATGATGCTGGGAACAACATGTTTATTTCTTTCCTGTGTGTTCTTCCTTTGAACTCCGGATCATGTCTCTTAAGCTGTGGCCTTGCCCTGCCTTGCCTTATGGCCTTGCCTTTGCCCTGAGAGTTTGCCTTTGCCTGTGAACTTGCCTTGTGGAATTGCCTTTGTCTTGCCTTGCCTTTGCCTTGTTGATTTGCCTTTGCCTTGGAAGCTTGTTTTGCCTAGTGGCCTGGGCTCGCCTTTGCCTTGAAGGCTAGTATTGCTTCATTTGAGTAACCTGTGGACCTCATTGGAGTTGAGCTTGTGCCGACAGAGGGAATTGCTGGGGAATTCCAATTCAGGCTCAGAAGCCTTAATAAAGAATCCTTACACCTGTGTGATGCGTGAGCGTGCGTGCGTGTGCGTGTGTGCATGGGACAGCACACTGGTTCCTCACAGCCCTTATGGAAAGTACTCTGGACACCTGGTCCATACAGCTGCTTTCAAAACAGCTGCTCCTTATGAGGAGACCACAGCATAGCAGTTTCCAGCAGGTCTGGGAGACAATGGGCTAATCATCAAGCTTCCAACTATGGCCAGTGTCCATTAAAGTTTGCTAACCCCATTTCCAATCACCTCTGTAAATTGCTTATTTAAATATTTTAAGCGTATCAGAGGACTTTGGAATGACATGTGTGAAAAGTCACTTAGTGAATTTATCCTTACTCCTGAACAAAAGAAAAATTAAGTATAAATTTAAGAACTTAAAGAATTTAAAATAAACAGTAAAAAAAATAAAGAAGATTTTGAACAAAAATGTTGTAAATGAATTAAAGGTCCAGACAAATTTGGAATAGTGAAACTTTTACTATAAGATTTTGAATAACTATTAAAATAAACAGCTTTGTAAGAACCAGAATTTTGACTAACACAAATCATAACAGCAATGACAGATCTTATAATTTAAATTGTACACTAGAGGGGATTAAATTCCAAAGATGACGGGGGAAAATACTTTTAGGATTAGGATTTACAAAATGACATGAAATATTCATTTGAAATATTAAAGATCTTCAAATAGTACCAGAAATTAGTAATCAAAATATCAGTAATGATGTCTGCTTCTATGGCTAGACTATGCCTAAAAGATGTTAATGAAGGAATGACAAATGTGAAACAAATGTTGTTTGATACAGCAATAATGGAATAAAAAATATTGGATTAAAAATAGTGTGAATTACAAAATAGGCAACGCATTGAAACTGGAAACACAAATGACAGGAAAAAGTGTGGATTACAAGAGCCAAGAGGATGACCCTGATAAGGACTTTTTACTGGAGACACAAAAGAAGCTAGTTAAAGCTTTGGAAATCAAAGGAGAAATACAAAAGACAAGACAAGACATTGACCTGGATAACGATTTTCCAATTTACAAAAGAGGCTTGCTAAAGCCTCAAAAAAGCTTTTTTTGGGGGGGTGGGGAAGGGAGACAGACAACATCCGAATGAATTAAAGATCAAGATTGTTAGTAAAGAAAGAAAGGAACATAAAGTTACTATAATTTGAGGAAGACATGTTTTTATTCAGCTCTGCTTACCCTTTATAGACTTTTTGCTGACACTGGGACTGAAAAAACTAAAGATTTATGATTTTGCATATAGAAGGGATGAGTTATGAGAAGAAGAAATATTTGCTTGTAACTTCATAGGACAGTGATGGCTAACCTTTTTGCCGTCGTGTGCCAAAAGCAGGGGGAGCGTGCCCATATGCATGCCCTCTGTGCCCCACCCCCCTGTGCATGCAAGTGTGACACCCCCCCGTGTGCCCCCCGCTTTTGGCACACAATGGCAAAAAGATTACTGGTGGGCTCAGTAGGCCCATTTTTCGCCCTCTCCAGTCTCCAGAGGCTTTCTTGGAGCCTGGGGAGGTCGAAAATGCCCCCCCCGAGGCCCTCCAGAGACCAGAAACGGCCCATTTCCCAACTTCCATTGGGTCTGGAAGGCCCAGAAATTAGCTGGCCGGTGCGTGCATGCACGCTGGAGCTGAGCTAAGACAATGCTCAAGTGCCCACAGATATGGCTCCGTGTGCCATCTGTGGCACGCGTGCCATAGGTTCACCATCACGGTTATAGGAGGTGATGAAATCAATTTTTATTACTTATGATGAAGATTGGAAGTTACTTCTTTACTTCTTTATTTTTTCTTTATTGTGCTTTTTCCTTTTTTATTTTTTTGCACTGTTAAGTGTTTATCCTTATCCCTTTTTCTTTTTCTGAATTTCATTTGTATTGGTGCTTACTATTGTACTTAAAACTTTAATGTAACATGTATAATTCAGAAATATCAGAAGAAGCTTTTTTTGGCTATTGGAACTGCTGGACGTTGTATTGGGGAAATAAAAACAAAGCAGCCTCATTTTTGTTTTAAAAAGTTTGTGTATAACTTTACTTTTAGAAATGAAAAAGGGTGCATTGCTTCATAAAAGCTGCTTCAAAGCTTTTACAAGCTTTATTGAAGCAACATACCTCTTTGATACACTTCTATATTTACCAAATTTTATAGTGCATTTTCTTGGAAACTAACTGGTACTGCAATTTTTTTTCTTGTCCCTGAAGCTATTAAGTACCGTATTTAATTGATGCAATTATGAAACCTAAACTAAAATCTGAAAGAAAGGAATAATGCACATCAAAACAATTGCTGCTAGGAATCTGAGCAGTGCAGACCTGGAGGAAGCAAAGGGGACCCATGTCAATAGTAGTTTAGATTATAACTATTCAGTGAGTAGTGATGGCTATAATAATATGAAAATTATTATTCTGACAAGTTTTTAATATAAAGGATTAGTCATCATATGCACATGATGAATCTCAGTTCAATCCTGCCTGTGTTGTGGGTCACCAATTTTTCTGGTAATCTCTTTTAAAATAGTTTCCCAGAGAAGGCATGATGGATTCTCAATGGAGATAAGGACTTAGAATGTGTCTCCGTGACAATATTTTATTATTATAGATACATCAAATAAAAGAGCCATTTTTGCAATTTTATGAATATTTCCTGAAATTGGTCTCATAATAAGATACTAATATGAAATAGGATACACCAACTGTTGGCTTTATCCTTCAACAGGTGATCTAATAAAGAATAATACACTTGAGCATCTTTTTTAAATTTCGTTACAAATTAATCATAATGACCAAGTTCTGCTTAATTGTATCTCAGGACTTCTGTATGTGAGTATGTATAGAAATACTTTCACTTAACAAGATGAGTGTATGTATTATCAGCTATATATTGACTTTTTTAAAAAAAAAATTCCAAATAATGCAAACTGTGATGAACTTACATTCAATTATGGTTTCTTCTTCACACATCCATGAATATGTGCAAACAAAAGAGTTTGTACCTTCTTGGCTGATAAGGGAAGTAAATCTTAGTTTACATTTCCTTAGAAAACAGTTCTGATAGGAAACAAGTGGTTCCAGATGGTTTGGTACAAAAAAATTTTTGTTTGTTCAGAAGTTCTATCAGATGCCATGTTGGTATTAGTGGTGGAGCTTCAGACAGAACTTTAGGGATGAATATTGAGGTTTGCAAAATACCTGGCAACTATACAGGTAGTTCTCAATTACTACACAGTACACAGTACTACTAAACAGGTACAGGCAGGTTAAGTGATACAGCCATAAAAGGGATGTCACATGATCACATCATTTAGTGATGGCAATCACAGCAGTCCCCATTGCCATCATTAAGGAACGATCATAGGTTGTTAAGCAAGGACCTCACATGACATGATTTGCAACTTCCTGTTGCTTCCAAAAAGCAAAGCCAATGGCAAATCCAGTAAGAAGTTACAAGTTCCAGATGACACATGAGCAGGCCAGCAGGAGGTGTTTGCTATGAAGTATCGCTGGCAGAGGAGAAAATGCTGCAATGCCATGCAAACTTAGGCAGATTGGGAAGAGGTGTTGTGGTGCCACACAGGTACAGGCAGGCAGGGGATGGGGTGCTGCTGGCTTTCCCATTGACTCTGCTTGCAGAAAGCAAGCAGGAGAGGTCACAAATGGTTACCATCTGGCAGCAGGATAATGAACCATAATAAATGGGAGCTGGTTTCCAATCACCCAAATTATAATCACGTGACCGCAGAATTGCTGTAATGGCCCAAACTTGGAGGACTGATTGAAAGTACCACTTGTTCAGGATCCTCACAGCAATGGTTGTTGAAGATGATTTATGGATCTTTATCAAATCAAACATGAGTTTGATTTGGTAGTTTTGTACTTATGAATAGTTCAAAGTATAATGAAGACCAGAAGAGGATGGAGAGCACTTTGAGACAATAATTAAGTATGGCAGAAACATGATGTGGTGCTAGAAGATAATGCAATCTTGCTGTTGGATGAGATGGCACTTCCCCATTCAAGAGTAGTATGCAACTTGGGAATTCCCCTACACTTGCAATTACCGCTGAAAATACAAGCGGTAACTGTGGCCAGGAGAATCATTGCATGGGTTTATATTGTGTGCCAGTTGTGCCCATTGTTAGAATAGGAAACTCTTCATGTGGTTACCCATATCCTAGTCATCTCACAATTTGACTACTGTAATATGTTGAAGCTGCCCCTGAAGACCACCCAGGAGCTACAGCTAAACCAAAATGTAACCAAAGGCATCTTTACAAGCCATGTGTCATAAATAAATAAATAAATAACGGCCTCTGGTGGCTCAGCAGACTAAGTCTGTCTGTTATTAACACAGCTGCTTGCAATTACTGCAAGTTAAAGTCCCACCAGGCCCAAGGTTGACTCAGCCTTCCATCCTTTATAAGGTAGGTAAAATGAGGACCCAGATTGTTGGGGGCAATAAAGTTGACTTTGTATATAATATACAAATGGATGAAGACTATTGCTTAACACAGTGTAAGCCGCCCTGAGTCTTCGGAGAAGGGCGGGATATAAATTCAAATATTAAAAAAAATGCTCCACAAGCTGCAATTTGTTACTTTGGGGTGCAACGAAGGGTGTGAAATGCCACCTATAAAGACATAAAATAAAGAAAACAAAACAAAACAAAACAAGAAGTCAAAGGCTATTAGCTAAAAACAGGCCAACTGTCAGTTTAAGAGAGAGAAAAAATGACCATCAATCTCCGTAATCTTTTCTTTAATTCTAGAATTAGGTTCTAGGTAGGATTAAAAATATCATACATATCTGTCAAACTTGCGCCTTAAGCTGCATATACACCTAGGCCTAGAATTACCTAATTCTGAGTTCTTGAATTCCGGGGGAAATGCTCTTGGTGCAGAAGAAAGGAGAAATCATCTAAAGTGGTATTGAGTCTGTTTATTGTACAAGCTACATTATACAGAATTTCAGTCCAGTCCCCAGGACTCATACAATACCTATGGAATAGGCATTTGTGTATGTGTGTGTGTGTGTACGTGCATGTACACACACACACACACACATATATATATGTGCGCACACAAACACACACAAATGGTATTGTATGAGTACACACACAGAGACCAAAGCAAGATTAAAAGAGTTTGTCGTGTAATTGTCAATGGTCATACATTCAATACAGAAACGTGGGGTGCTTCTTTTGATCATATACTGTATACAATATTACACTATTCTAGAGTAAAAAATTGTGAAAAGTACAATCATAATCCATCATATTGTCTGTAATAGCATAAAACTGTTTACAGGAGATGAGATCATGCATTACACAAACAAAGTATAACTATTGCTTCTCTGCATCAGTCATAGAAAGAGGACTCCATGCATAGCCAACTTGAAATTCTATATGCAGAAAAGGCAGGTCTTCCCTGCAGACCCAATCCGCAACATTGCATGGAAAATTTCCAATCTCTAAGTATGAACACTGATGTCAGAAAAAGGAAAAGCTGTGCATAATACAGATTTATGGTCTGATGCTTAATACGTGGAATTAGGAAGAGGGCTGGTATCAAGAGTCTTGAAGCCTATTCTTTGTGTGGAACTCATCTTGCCTGAAGCACACATGAATGGAACTCAGGTCCAAGACTTTGGCTGTTAAGAGAAACTGGCCCAATGCTTCAGCTGCTCATCAAGAGAGAATGAAGATGACCAAGCACTCCCTGACCTTTCTCCTCAGCACTTGATATTCCTTATACATGAGGTATGTTTGTCGAGGAGAAAGCATCAGCAGCATGTACAACTTAATTCTGTCCACAGAACTATGTCTGTAAATACCACAAAGAAGATGGGAAGTTGCTTCTTTAGATTTTTTTCTTTCTTTTTGAAATATTTCTCTTTTTCTTTTATTCATGTCTGTTTTTCTTTCTCCTATTCTTCTTTTTTTTTAAATTTGATGTAATTTTTTTCTTTTAATAAAATATTTTTTTAAAAATCTGCCACGGGGATATGTGAAAAATGAAGAACTAAGCAAAGCAGGCATTTGGGGTTCCTGTCCGCACCCCCACCCCTCCACGCGTAATGCAGCTCACAGAGTCAGCAAATGTGAATGTTCGTGGAGAATCTGCCAAGTCCATTTTCCCTCGTTCTGTCAGCTTGCTTACTTGCAGAACCATCCCCTCTCTCTGAGTCAACATCACCTATCCTCCTGTGGGGGAGAAAGAGGACAGAGCTGAGCCGGAGGTGGCAGCGTGCCGGTACGTGGCGTGGTCCTGCAGGGCTGAGTGGGTGTGCTTCCTGTCAGCCGCGGCGTCTCTTCCCCGAGGCGAGCGGCCCATACAGGTGCTGCTCAGCTAGCTTCTGCAACTCGCAGAGCCAGTCTCCATGGGAACTCGCGTGAGGGGGAGGGGGAGCGCCTTCCCTCCTGCTGCCGCTGCTACCGGGTCTGCCCCAGCATGGTGCGCTCTCCGCGATACGCCGCTCCTTTCCCCTCGCCCCCACCTTCTACCAATCCGGAGAGGAGCTTCGGAGCACAGCCATGATTTCTTGGAGGTATTTCAGGGTTTCTATAGGAACAGAAAGCGGAAGGGAGGGGAAGAACGAGGGGAAAAGAGCTGGTTTTCCCCCTGCCCGGGGGCGGAGGCGGGGGGTGGGTGGAGGTGGGAGTCTCCCGATCGCGTCCCGAGTCAAATGGTGGCCCTGCACAAATCAGGGCGCGCGGATACTGCGCGAAAGAGAAGCTGCTTTCCAGCCGCAGCATCTCCTCCTTTCCCCGAAACCGACCCCATCTCCAATCTCCATCCCCCTCACGGCTACAGAACGTGCGCTCGTCTAACTGGCGGCGAGTTGACCTAGTCCAACAATCCAGCTTGCCTTGTTGCACAGGGAGAGATGTCCAGGGAAGGAGTGGGGACTAGTAAACTGGTTTAGGAGCGCCTCTTCTCCCTCTCTTCCCTTTCCACCAGCCGGCCTGGCTGTTCTGTTCATAATAAGAAGAGAGACTGCTACAGTCGACAGAATCAGGTTCAAAAGTAGGGGAACCTTAATACCTACCCTGGCTTTGCTTCTGGAGGGGAGAGCTCCATCTTTATGCCAAATGTATGAGGATGAGTGGATAGGCAGCAAGAAAACACCAAGGGTGTATTAAAGGGTGTACCTGAAAGGTAGCCTCACCAGATTTTGGTGTGGATCGAAGTACTTATATAATATATAAATGAACCCCTGACATGGACAATCCACCCCTGCCCCCCCATAAAGTTATGCTTTTATTAATTCCCTCCCCCCAAGATACCAAAATGAATAGGGCTTCTGGCTAAGCAAATTTGCATAGGATTGCAGCTGACATTAAGGATATTTATTTTTGCATGGTGATTCTGCCAGGCCAGGCCTTTCCTCAGTTCTGAAAGAGCTGTTACCATTTTATTCACTGCAATGCACATTTGACTCACTACGGATTTCCTACTCACGAGACCATCTGCTAAAAATTAAGGAACATTTCTTTAAGGAGCAGCTTTCTTTAATCTCACCCCCGCCTGTCTTTACAAACACGGAGGAGATCCTAACACAGGAGGAGGCAATTCCCACGGAGCCATGGATTACTAAAAAAACCAAACGACGGAAACGAAGGAAACGAGGTAAACGATCTGGGATCTTAATCAAGCTAAGAACTCGCACTAAAACTCCTCTGCCTTCAATTTTCCTAACAAATATACGCTCACTTGCAAATAAGATGGATGAAATACTTCTCTTAAACAAATACTATTCTGATTTTCGCAATTCAGCAGTCCTATGCTTCTCTGAAACCTGGTTAAATGAATCCATTGAAAATAGCAGCCTGAACATTCCAGGATTTCAAATTGAACGATCAGACAGGATTCCAGAAACATCTGGTAAAAGAAAGGAGGAGGCTTATGCCTATATATTAATTCAACCTGGTGTCAAGATTTTAACATAATTTACAAATTCTGTGACAACAATTTAGAGACTCTAATTATCAATTGCAAACCTTACTATTCGCCTCGTGAATTTTCCTCATTTCTTCTAATTGCTGTTTATGTCCCACCACAAGCCTGTGTAAACGAGGCATTACGAACTCTAGCTGACCAAATCATGGAGGCTGAAGCCAAACACCCTGATTCACTGGCCATTGTTTTGGGAGATCTAAACAAGGCAAACTTAAGGAAAGAACTACCAAAATACTTTCAGCATGTCAATTGTCCCACCAGAGGCAAGAATACTCTAGACCACTGCTACACAACACTAAAAGATGCCTATCGGTCTTTACCACGTGCAGCTGTAGGACACTCTGATCATTGCATGATTCACCTTGTACCTGCTTACAGGCAAAGACTTAAAGCCATAAAACCAATAATTAAATCAGTGAAAACCTGGACGGAGGAATCAGAATTAAAGCTACAGGCATGTTTTGACTGCACTGATTGGAATATTTTAAAGATACCTCTGCAGACCTGGATGAACTCACAGATACTGTAACATCATATGTCAGCTTCTGTGAAGACCTATGTGTACCTACAAGGAACTTGCGAATACACAGTAATAACAAACCTTGGTTTACACCTAAACTTAAGCAGCTACGACATTCCAAAGAGGAAGCCTACAGAAAAGGTGATAAAATGCTGTACAATCAGGCCAGAAATGCACTAACAAGGAGATAAGAGCAGCAAAAGATGCTACTCTGAAAAGCTAAAGAATCAATTTTCAGCAAATGAACCAGCAAACATGTGGAAAACTCTTAAAATATCACCGGCTATGGCAAACCTCCTTCCCAGGCTGAAGGTAATCAACAACTGGCAGATGACCTGAATGAGTTTTACTGCAGGTTTGAAAGGAAACTACAGCCACCTATCTCCACAACCCCATCTCAGACACACCAACAACAGCCAAGCCTCCTACAACTGACCCCATTTCATTGGGTTCACAACCCTAGTGATCACAGAAAAGGAAGTGCAGGACCTATTTCACAGACAAAAGCCAGGAAAAGCTCCAGGCCCAGACAAGATAACTCCTTCTTGCTTAAAAGTCTGTGCTGACCAATTGGCCCCCATCTTCACCCATATTTTCAATAAATCACTAGAGATGTGCTATGTTCCTTCTTGCTTCAAACGCCTACCATCATCCCAGTGCCAAGAAGCCCACCATCAAGGAACTGAATGACTACAGACCAGTTGCTCTAACATCTGTAGTCATGAAAACCTTTGAAAGGCTAGTGCTTTCCTACCTGAAAACCATCACGAATCCGCTTTAGACCCCTTGCAATTTGCATACCGAGCAAATAGATCAACAGATGATGCTGTTAATATGGCTCTGCACTACATCCTACAACATCTTGAGTCTCCAAAGACCTATGCAAGGGTCCTTTTGTAGACTTTAGTTCAGCATTCAATACCATCATTCCAGACATTCTTCTAACTAAGCTAAACCAGCTACAGGTACCGGAACAGACTTGTAAGTGGATCACAAGCTTCCTAACAAACAGGAAGCAGCAGGTGAAGCTAAGCAAGATCACATCAAATACCTGTACAATTAGCACAGGGGCCCCCAAGGCTGTGTGCTCTCCCACTTCTCTTCTCTCTGTATACCAATGACTGCATCTCCAATGATCCATTTGTTAAGCTACTGAAGTTCGCAGATGACACAACAGTGATTGGTCTCATTCGAGACAATGACGAATCCGATATAGACGAGAGGTCGAACGACTAGCCTTGTGGTGCAACCAAAACAATCTGGAACTGAACACACTCAAAACCGTAGAAATGGTGGTAGATTTTAGGAAAACCCTTCCATACTTCCACCTCTCACAATACTTGACAACACAGTATCAACAGTAGAAACCTTCAAATTTCTGGGTTCTATCATATCGCAAGATCTCAAATGGACAGCTAACATCAAAACATCATTAAGAAGATGGGAAGTTGCTTCTTTAGATTTTTTTCTTTCTTTTTGAAATATTTCTCTTTTTCTTTTATTCATGTCTGTTTTTCTTTCTCCTATTCTTCTTTTTTTTTAAATTTGATGTAATTTTTTTTCTTTTAATAAAATATTTTTTAAAAAATCTGCCACGGAGATATGTGAAAAATGAAGAACTAAGCAAAGCAGGCATTTGGGGTTCCTGTCCCCACCCCCACCCCTCCACGCGTAATGCAGCTCACAGAGTCAGCAAATGTGAATGTTCGTGGAGAATCTGCCAAGTCCATTTTCCCTCGTTCTGTCAGCTTGCTTACTTGCAGAACCATCCCCTCTCTCTGAGTCAACATCACCTATCCTCCTGTGGGGGAGAAAGAGGACAGAGCTGAGCCGGAGGTGGCAGCGTGCCGGTACGTGGCGTGGTCCTGCAGGGCTGAGTGGGTGTGCTTCCTGTCAGCCGCGGCGTCTCTTCCCCGAGGCGAGCGGCCCATACAGGTGCTGCTCAGCTAGCTTCTGCAACTCGCAGAGCCAGTCTCCATGGGAACTCGCGTGAGGGGGAGGGGGAGCGCCTTCCCTCCTGCTGCCGCTGCTACCGGGTCTGCCCCAGCATGGTGCGCTCTCCGCGATACGCCGCTCCTTTCCCCTCGCCCCCACCTTCTACCAATCCGGAGAGGAGCTTCGGAGCACAGCCATGATTTCTTGGAGGTATTTCAGGGTTTCTATAGGAACAGAAAGCGGAAGGGAGGGGAAGAACGAGGGGAAAAGAGCTGGTTTTCCCCCTGCCCGGGGGCGGAGGCAGGGGGGGTGGAGGTGGGAGTCTCCCGATCGCGTCCCGAGTCAAATGGTGGCCCTGCACAAATCAGGGCGCGCGGATACTGCGCGAAAGAGAAGCTGCTTTCCAGCCGCAGCATCTCCTCCTTTCCCCGAAACCGACCCCATCTCCAATCTCCATCCCCCTCACGGCTACAGAACGTGCGCTCGTCTAACTGGCGGCGAGTTGACCTAGTCCAACAATCCAGCTTGCCTTGTTGCACAGGGAGAGATGTCCAGGGAAGGAGTGGGGACTAGTAAACTGGTTTAGGAGCGCCTCTTCTCCCTCTCTTCCCTTTCCACCAGCCGGCCTGGCTGTTCTGTTCATAATAAGAAGAGAGACTGCTACAGTCGACAGAATCAGGTTCAAAAGTAGGGGAACCTTAATACCTACCCTGGCTTTGCTTCTGGAGGGGAGAGCTCCATCTTTATGCCAAATGTATGAGGATGAGTGGATAGGCAGCAAGAAAACACCAAGGGTGTATTAAAGGGTGTACCTGAAAGGTAGCCTCACCAGATTTTGGTGTGGATCGAAGTACTTCTATAATATATAAATGAACCCCTGACATGGACAATCCACCCCTGCCCCCCTCCCCCCGATAAAGTTATGCTTTTATTAATTCCCTCCCCCCAAGATACCAAAATGAATAGGGCTTCTGGCTAAGCAAATTTGCATAGGATTGCAGCTGACATTAAGGATATTTATTTTTGCATGGTGATTCTGCCAGGCCAGGCCTAGTTTCCTCAGTTCTGAAAGAGCTGTTACCATTTTATTCACTGCAGTGCACATTTGATATATTAGAGACAGATCCATTCTTGACTCTATTTTCTGCCATTCTTCCTTCTTTTGCCAAAACTCCAGAGAAGCTTAGAGTGGTCAGACTGGCTGGGACAAACTACTGGAGCAGCCAAGCATGGCATATGGCCCTGTTCTAAGCTGTTAACAGTAAGCTCTTCAATTCATCCTGTTGTGTCTCCCCCCCACACACACACACACACTCCATGTATCATAAGCTCAGAATGTGTGAGTATATTCTCATGTTGTTTTCTAGGAGTTATAACCAGACCAGGTAATATACAGGAGATGAATATGCTTTTTTTAAAGCAGCAATCATTTGAAATTAGACATCCAACAAAAAATTAGTGCAATCTTGAAAAGCCTCGCATGGGTTATTTATTGTACCATATGGCTTCCCGACTGGGAGATGATGGGCAGTTGCTTAATCAGTGTAGGCAGATTTATGTAAGACTATGTCTCAAGTTAATGATAAAATGTGTGTATCTGCAATATACGTCGTTCTATTTATGTGCATAATTTAGCCAGTATAGAAAAACATGTATATTTTTTTTCTATAAAATCATCAGTGTTGTAAAAAGATTGCATCAACCATTTTAGAGAAACAAGAAAGCATCATTGTCAAAGCTCCACTTAAGTCAAATATTAATTATACTTTTCTGTTCATTTCTCTAGATTAAAGCAAACAGAATTTAGAGTGGCTTTTAATAATTTTATTTAAACTTTTCCATTTTTTAAAAAAACGATTGTTTATTGTATGAAGCATAATACAATATTAATAATAGGTAGTCCTCACTTAACTACCACAATTGAGCCCCATCAATAAACGGGTCACCATATGACTTGATTTTACATTCTTATGACAGTTGTAAAGTGAATCATCACAGTTGTTAAGTGAACACTACCATAGTTGTTACATGGTCATTAAACAACTCCATATACCCAAATTGCCATTCTTTGGCCAGAAGCTAGGAAAAAAATGCCTGAAACCAGTAAAACCAGTAAAATATGTTACAAATGATGGACACATGTCTGCAGAATGCTGAAACCGGTTGTAAATTTGAACTGGTTGACAAACGCCCAATATGTGAACATGTGGCTGTTGGAGGCAGTACAGCAGTGGTATTTTTGAGGATGAGTCATAAGTAGCTTTTGGAGAGTCCACTGTAACTTCCAATAGTCATTACGCAATGGCTACCCATACTAAGATAAATCAGAGGTGTAAAATCCATGTTATAACAATCAAATCTATTCATACCCGTTTCCATCTGCCTGTTTCAACTCTTTCCAAGCTTTTATTAATTTGGCCTCTCTGCCTTTGGTTTGGTCTCACTCTAATTTTTTTGAGAGTGTACCTAGGAGACCTGGGAGAGAACCAAGTGTAAGAAACATACAAGAAACAGTGAAAAAGGAGGGGGCCTTTCCCACATACGTTCACATCAGCAAGTCCTTTGTTGAAACTCTTCCAATATAGACCTCAAACTGAAAATGGAAAGGGGAGAGTAAGCGCACTGGTTTCTCTGCTGTGACTCAGCAGTCCAAAATGCAGACTAGACTAGGGCCAGTTTTTAAATTAGATTAATTTTGAAACCAGGCAGATGGCCTTCAAATTAATCTGGATAAGAAGATCTATTCACTTTAGGTGAGTACTTCCATGTTTAAGAAACTGCTAGTAGCTCTGCCAGCATGATCTGGATTATTCATCTTTCTGGTGTTAGCTCACTGATCAAATGTGGAATATGCAGTGGGAGAGCTTTATCACTGATTTAAGTTTCGTGCTCAAAAGCAACAATATACCTTAATGTAATTTGATGGATTCAAGCATCTTGTTCATGCAATCCACTTTCCCTTTTTATGGCTAAAAGGAAAAAAAAAAGAGAAGATACTGTTTTCAACCAATTACCATTTGCCATTTCATCAACATGAACAAGAAGCAATGGGTGGAAACTGATCAAGGAAAGAAGCAACTTAGAACTAAGGAGAAATTTCCTGACAGTTAGAATAATTAATAAGTGGAATGACTTGCCTGCAGAAGTTGTGACTGCTCCAACGCTGGAAATTTTTAAGAAAACGTTGGATAACCATCTGTCTGAGATGGTGTAAGGTTTCCTGCCTAGGCAGGGGGGTTGGACTAAAAGGCCTCCAAGGTCCCTTCCAACTCTTGTTGTTGTTGTTGCTGTTGTTGTTCTAACATCAAGAGAAACCTGGGACTATCTTTTGTCTATATGTATAAATAATCATTCCTGTTTCTAGCATCTTTTGATAAACTCTAATTATAAGTAATCAGATTTGAACCTAACTACATACAACAATTAGTTGAAAATAGAAATGGATGTTCCATTTGTCTCAGTAAAAGAAACAGAAAGCCAGGCTTGTCATGTAATGCCAAACTATAGATTAGTGTTGCAACCAGGATGTTAAAATATGTGTCCTTATTTTTATGAATTTCAGCTTGAGCAAATGTAGAAACACATGAACCTGATATAAGTTTTTTTAAACATTCTTTAAATCTATTCAATGAAGTTGTTTTGAAACAAAGTTATATCCCTAAGCTGGTCTGTGAGTAAATAATTTTGCTTCGTTTCAGATGTAATTTTGGCATCTGCATAAATGATTACATTAAAATAACTTATTTATTTCAGCCTTTCCCAACTTAGTGCCTTCCAAGTTTAATAATATTACATATAACTGAGTAGTATGCCTGAAATTTGGAATACTGTAATTCTACGGTAACATACCTTGGGGCACCAGGTTGGGGGAGGTGGCTTAAGTTAGCACATTTAAGTAGGTATTTGGCTCCAATTTTAATAAATATAAAGTGTTACAACAAAGTTATTTTGCCTTTACTGGCCAATTTCACTATCAATCTTTATTAAACAGACTTGCAGGATTAATGAAACACACCAGAAGCCAACTATTCTCTTTTATCTGAGCTTATACCATGGCAGTAGAAATTAATGTAAGCACATCGAACAATATCAATATTTATTAATCTTTCAACATTCACTTTTTTCTGGCTCTAGCCTAAATCACTAACATGTAACTAAATCAATGATTCTTTTGTTTTAGTTTTCTTAAGTCATGTGAACATTTGTTACAGAAAAATGAAATATTGTCACAGATGGCTGTGGGCGGTCTGGACTTTATGGGATCTTGTGATAGTGTTTTTACTTTTTATTGTCAGATATATGAGATAATGAGTTTTTCAGCACGCTTTTGTGCTGAAAACGCCCCTCGCTTATACCGGGTCTATACTGCTTATACTGAGTTTTTTTTTTTTAAGCCCTCGGCTTATACTCGGATCGGCTTATATTCGAGTATATACGGCTTATACTGAGTTTTTTTTTTCTTTTTCACATTTTACCGGACGCGCTGGGAAGCCCTGCCGGTGCAGTGAGAGGCGGGCGGGGAGCCGCCAGCCTTCTCAGCTGAGGAGGGAGGGTTTCAACCGGTAGGTGCCTCATTTCCCACCCTCGGCTTATACTCGAGTCCCCAGTTTACCCCAGTTTTTGGGGTAAAATTGGGGACCTCGGCTTATACTCGGATCGGCTTATATTCGAGTATATACGGTACTTTAGATTTTGAATCCTTCAATTCTCATTGAAAGTTTAGCTTAAAATAGCAAATAATTTAGTGTGTGAAATAGTGGCAAAATAATTTAATTTTCAATCCAAAATTTAAAACTTTTTAGGCCTTTGATAAAGTAGACCACAATCTACTTCTTAGTCAGTTAGAAAAATGTGGGATATACAAGCATCGCCACCAGATGGATTTGTAACTGGCCGACCAACTGCACTCAATATCTAATCCTTAATGGAACTATGCAGTGGTAGGATTCAGCCAGTTCGCACCACTTCGGGAGAACCGGTTGTTAACTTTCTGAGCAGTTTGGCGAACTGATTGTTGGAAGACATCATTAGGGCAGAGAACCGGTTGTTAAATTACTTGAATCCCACCACTGGAACTATGGGTAGTCTTTGATTTACAACAGTTCATTTAGTGACTGAAGTTACAACCGCACTTATGATCTGACACTGAAAAAGCTTATGACCATTTTTCACACTTATGACAGTTGTAAAGTGAATCATCACAGTTGTTAAGTGAACACTACCATAGTTGTTACATGGTCATTAAACAACTCCATATACCCAAATTGCCATTCTTTGGCCAGAAACTAGGAAAAAATGCCTGAAACCAGTAAAACCAGTAAAACCAGTAAAATATGTGTCCTTATTTTTATGAATTTCAGCTTGAGCAAATGTAGAAACACATGAACCTGATATAAGTTTTTTTTTTTAAGCCCTCGGCTTATCCTCGGATCGCCTTATATTCGAGTATATACGGTACTTTAGATTTTGAATCCTTCAATTCTCATTGAAAGTTTAGCTTAAAATAGCAAATAATTTAGTGTGTGAAATAGTGGCAAAATAATTTAATTTTCAATCCAAAATTTAAAACTTTTTAGGCCTTTGATAAAGTAGACCACAATCTACTTCTTAGTCAGTTAGAAAAATGTGGGATATACAAGCATCGCCACCAGATGGATTTGTAACTGGCCGACCAACTGCACTCAATATTTAATCCTTAATGGAACTATGCAGTGGTAGGATTCAGCCAGTTCGCACCACTTTGGGAGAACCGGTTGTTAACTTTCTGAGCAGTTTGGTGAACTGGTTGTTGGAAGAAATCATTAGGGCAGAGAACCGGTTGTTAAATTACTGAGCAGTTTGGCGAACTGATTGTTGGAAGACATCATTAGGGCAGAGAACCGTTGTTAAATTACTTGAATCCCACCACTGAACTATGGGTAGTCTTTGATTTACAACAGTTCATTTAGTGACTGAAGTTACAACCGCACTTATGATCTGACACTGAAAAACTTATGATCATTTTTTATTTTTATGTATTCAATTCATGCTTATATATATTATTTAATATGTACTGAAAAATAAATGAATAAATAAATAAATAAATAAATAAACAATCATTTAAATATGAACCAGTAGTGTGCTGCTGCACAAAAAGCCAATGCAGTCCTAGGCTGCATAAACAGAAGGATAATGTCAAGATAATCCCAGTTTACCCCAGTTTTGGGGTAAAATTAGACCTCGGCTTATACTGAGTCCCCAGTTTACCCCAGTTTTGGGGTAAAATTAGACCTCGGCTTATACTCGGATCGGCTTATACTCGGATCGGCTTATACTCGGATCGGCTTATACTGAGTCCCCAGTTTACCCCAGTTTTGGGGTAAAATTAGACCTCGGCTTATACTCGGATCGGCTTATACTCGGATCGGCTTATACTGAGTCCCCAGTTTACCCCAGTTTTGGGGTAAAATTAGACCTCGGCTTATACTCGGATCGGCTTATATTCGAGTATATACGGCTTATACTCGGATCGGCTTATACTCGGATCGGCTTATACTCGGATCGGCTTATACTGAGTCCCCAGTTTACCCCAGTTTTGGGGTAAAATTAGACCTCGGCTTATACTGAGTCCCCAGTTTACCCCAGTTTTGGGGTAAAATTAGACCTCGGCTTATACTCGGATCGGCTTATACTGAGTCCCCAGTTTACCCCAGTTTTGGGGTAAAATTAGACCTCGGCTTATACTCGGATCGGCTTATACTCGGATCGGCTTATACTCGGATCGGCTTATACTCGGATCGGCTTATACTCGGATCGGCTTATACTCGGATCGGCTTATACTCGGATCGGCTTATACTCGGATCGGCTTATACTCGGATCGGCTTATACTCGGATCGGCTTATACTCGGATCGGCTTATATTCGAGTATATACGGCTTATACTCGGATCGGCTTATACTCGGATCGGCTTATACTCGGATCGGCTTATACTCGGATCGGCTTATACTCGGATCGGCTTATACTCGGATCGGCTTATACTCGGATCGGCTTATACTCGGATCGGCTTATACTCGGATCGGCTTATACTCGGATCGGCTTATATTCGAGTATATACGGCTTATACTCGGATCGGCTTATATTCGAGTATATACGGTACTTTAGATTTTGAATCCTTCAATTCTCATTGAAAGTTTAGCTTAAAATAGCAAATAATTTAGTGTGTGAAATAGTGGCAAAATAATTTAATTTTCAATCCAAAATTTAAAAATGAAATATTTAGCCGCCAATTGAACTAAAAATAATAAAACCAATTAAAATCAGTATAAAATTTAAAATTTAAAATTTAAAATTTAAAACTTTTAGGCCTTTGATAAAGTAGACCACAATCTACTTCTTAGTCAGTTAGAAAAATGTGGGATATACAAGCATCGCCACCAGATGGATTTGTAACTGGCCGACCAACTGCACTCAATATCTAATCCTTAATGGAACTATGCAGTGGTAGGATTCAGCCAGTTCGCACCACTTCGGGAGAACCGGTTGTTAAATTACTTGAATCCCACCACTGGAACTATGGGTAGTCTTTGATTTACAACAGTTCATTTAGTGACTGAAGTTACAACCGCACTTATGATCTGACACTGAAAAAACTTATGATCATTTTTTTATTTTATTTATTTATTTATTAATCAAATTTCTAGACCGCCCTTCTCCCGAAGGACTCAGGGCGGTGTACAGCCATATTAAAATACATAGATAGACAATGAATTTAAAATAAATTTTAAAATGAAATATTTAGCCGGCCAATTGAACTAAAAATAATAAAACCAATTAAAATCAGTATAAAATTTAAAATTTAAAATTTAAAAGCTAAAAAATCTAATCCAGTCCTGCGCACCTGAATAAGTGTGTTTTAAGTTCACGGCGGAAGGTTCTAAGGTCCGAGAGTTGGCGAAGTCCTGGGGGGAGCTCGTTCCAGAGGGCGGAGCCCCGCAGAGAAGGCCCTTCCTGGGTGTCGCCAGACGACACTGCCTAGCTGACGGCACCCTGAGGAGTCCCTCTGTGAGAGCGCACGGTCGGTGAGAGGTATTCGTAGCAGAAGGCGGTCCCAGAATAGCCCGGCCCTATGCCATGGAGCGCTTTAAAGGTGATCACCAACACCTTGAAGCGCACCCGGAAGGCCACAGGTAGCCAGTGCAGTCTGCGCAGGATAGGTGTCACCCGGGAGCCACGAGGGGCTCCTTCTATCACCCGCGCAGCCGCATTCTGGACTAACTGCAGTCTCTGGATGCCCTTCAAGGGAGCCCCATGTAGAGAGCATAATACAATATTAATAATAGGTAGTCCTCACTTAACTACCACAATTGAGCCCCATCAATAAACGGGTCACCATATGACTTGATTTTACATTCTTATGACAGTTGTAAAGTGAATCATCACAGTTGTTAAGTGAACACTACCATAGTTGTTACATGGTCATTAAACAACTCCATATACCCAAATTGCCATTCTTTGGCCAGAAACTAGGAAAAAAATGCCTGAAACCAGTAAAACCAGTAAAATATGTTACAAATGATGGACACATGTCTGCAGAATGCTGAAACCGGTTGTAAATTTGAACTGGTTGACAAACGCCCAATATGTGAACATGTGGCTGTTGGAGGCGGTACAGCAGTGGTATTTTTGAGGATGAGTCATAAGTAGCTTTTGGAGAGTCCACTGTAACTTCCAATAGTCATTACGCAATGGCTACCCATACTAAGATAAATCAGAGGTGTAAAATCCATGTTATAACAATCAAATCTATTCATACCCGTTTCCATCTGCCTGTTTCAACTCTTTCCAAGCTTTTATTAATTTGGCCTCTCTGCCTTTGGTTTGGTCTCACTCTAATTTTTTTGAGAGTGTACCTAGGAGACCTGGGAGAGAACCAAGTATAAGAAACATACAAGAAACAGTGAAAAAGGAGGGGGCCCTTCCCACATACGTTCACATCAGCAAGTCCTTTGTTGAAACTCTTCCAATATAGACCTCAAACTGAAAATGGAAAGGGGAGAGTAAGCGCACTGGTTTCTCTGCTGTGACTCAGCAGTCCAAAATGCAGACTAGACTAGGGCCAGTTTTTAAATTAGATTAATTTTGAAACCAGGCAGATGGCCTTCAAATTAATCTGGATAAGAAGATCTATTCACTTTAGGTGAGTACTTCCATGTTTAAGAAACTGCTAGTAGCTCTGCCAGCATGATCTGGATTATTCATCTTTCTGGTGTTAGCTCACTGATCAAATGTGGAATATGCAGTGGGAGAGCTTTATCACTGATTTAAGTTTCGTGCTCAAAAGCAACAATATACCTTAATGTAATTTGATGGATTCAAGCATCTTGTTCATGCAATCCACTTTCCCTTTTTATGGCTAAAAGGGAAAAAAAAAGAGAAGATACTGTTTTCAACCAATTACCATTTGCCATTTCATCAACATGAACAAGAAGCAATGGGTGGAAACTGATCAAGGAAAGAAGCAACTTAGAACTAAGGAGAAATTTCCTGACAGTTAGAATAATTAATAAGTGGAATGACTTGCCTGCAGAAGTTGTGACTGCTCCAACGCTGGAAATTTTTAAGAAAACGTTGGATAACCATCTGTCTGAGATGGTGTAAGGTTTCCTGCCTGGGCAGGGGGGTTGGACTAAAAGGCCTCCAAGGTCCCTTCCAACTCTTGTTGTTGTTGTTGCTGTTGTTGTTATAACATCAAGAGAAACCTGGGACTATCTTTTGTCTATATGTATAAATAATCATTCCTGTTTCTAGCATCTTTTGATAAACTCTAATTACAAGTAATCAGATTTGAACCTAACTACATACAACAATTAGTTGAAAATAGAAATGGATGTTCCATTTGTCTCAGTAAAAGAAACAGAAAGCCAGGCTTGTCATGTAATGCCAAACTATAGATTAGTGTTGCAACCAGGATGTTAAAATATGTGTCCTTATTTTTATGAATTTCAGCTTGAGCAAATGTAGAAACACATGAACCTGATATAAGTTTTTTTAAACATTCTTTAAATCTATTCAATGAAGTTGTTTTGAAACAAAGTTATATCCCTAAGCTGGTCTGTGAGTAAATAATTTTGCTTCGTTTCAGATGTAATTTTGGCATCTGCATAAATGATTACATTAAAATAACTTATTTATTTCAGCCTTTCCCAACTTAGTGCCTTCCAAGTTTAATAATATTACATATAACTGAGTAGTATGCCTGAAATTTGGAATACTGTAATTCTACGGTAACATACCTTGGGGCACCAGGTTGGGGGAGGTGGCTTAAGTTAGCACATTTAAGTAGGTATTTGGCTCCAATTTTAATAAATATAAAAGTGTTACAACAAAGTTATTTTGCCTTTACTGGCCAATTTCACTATCAATCTTTATTAAACAGACTTGCAGGATTAATGAAACACACCAGAAGCCAACTATTCTCTTTTATCTGAGCTTATACCATGGCAGTAGAAATTAATGTAAGCACATCGAACAATATCAATATTTATTAATCATTTAGACCGCCTTCTCCAAGGACTCAGGGCGGTGTACAGCCATATTAAAATACATAGATAGACAATGAATTTAAAATAAATTTTAAAATGAAATATTTAGCCGGCCAATTGAACTAAAAATAATAAAACCAATTAAAATCAGTATAAAATTTAAAATTTAAAATTTAAAAGCTAAAAAATCTAATCCAGTCCTGTGCACCTGAATAAGTGTGTTTTAAGTTCACGACGGAAGGTTCTAAGGTCCGAGAGTTGGCGAAGTCCTGGGGGGAGCTTGTTCCAGAGGGCGGGAGCCCCCGCAGAGAAGGCCCTTCCCCTGGGTGTCGCCAGACGACACTGCCTAGCTGACGGCAACCTGAGGAGTCCCTCTCTGTGAGAGCGCACGGGTCGGTGAGAGGTATTCGTAGCAGAAGGCGGTCCCAGAATAGCCCGGCCCTATGCCATGGAGCGCTTTAAAGGTGATCACCAACACCTTGAAGCGCACCCGGAAGGCCACAGGTAGCCAGTGCAGTCTGCGCAGGATAGGTGTCACCCGGGAGCCACGAGGGGCTCCTTCTATCACCCGCGCAGCCGCATTCTGGACTAACTGCAGTCTCCGGATGCCCTTCAAGGGGAGCCCCATGTAGAGAGCATTGCAGTAATCTAGGCGAGATGTCACGAGGGCGTGAGTGACCGTGCATAGGGCATCCCGGTCTAGAAAGGGGCGCAACTGGCGCACCAGGCGAACCTGGTAAAAAGCTCTCCTGGAGACGGCCGCCAAATGATCTTCAAAGGACAGCCGTTCATCCAGGAGGACGCCCAAGTTGCGCACCCTCTCCATTGGGGCCAATGACTCACCCCCAACAGTCAGCCGCGGCTGCAGCTGACTGTACCGGGATGCCGGCATCCACAGCCACTCTGTCTTGGAGGGATTGAGCCTGAGCCTGTTTCTCCCCATCCAGACCCGTACGGCTTCCAGACACCGGGACAGCACTTCGATAGCTTCATTGGGGTGGGCCGGTGTGGAAAAGTACAGCTGGGTGTCATCAGCGTACAGCTGGTACCTCACACCGAAGCCACTGATGATCTCACCCAGCGGCTTCATATAGATGTTGAACAAGAGGGGTGAGAGAATCGACCCCTGCGGCACCCCACAAGTGAGGTGCCTCGGAGCCGACCTCTGCCCCCCCGTCAACACCGTCTGCGACCGATCGGAGAGATAGGAGGAGAACCACCGATAAACGGTGCCTCCCACTCCCAATCCCTCCAACCGGCGCAGCAGGATACCATGGTCGATGGTATCAAAAGCCGCTGAGAGGTCTAATAGGACCAGGGCAGAGGAACAACCCCTATCCCTGGCCCTCCAGAGATCATCCACCAACGCGACCAAAGCCGTCTCAGTGCTGTAACCGGGCCGGAAACCGGACTGGAACGGGTCTAGATAGACAGTTTCATCCAGGTGCAAGGGAAACTGATATGCCACCATACTCTCTACAACCTTCGCCGTAAAGCGAAGGTTGGAGACCGGACGATAGTTACTTAAAACAGCCGGGTCCAAGGCAGGCTTCTTGAGGAGGGGTCTCACCACCGCCTCTTTCAAGGCGGCCGGGAAGACTCCCTCCACCAAGGAAGCACTCGTAATTGCCTGGAGCCAGCCTCGTGTCACCTCCTGGGTGGCCAGCACCAACCAGGAGGGGCACGGGTCCAGTAAACATGTGGTGGCATTCAACCTACCCAACAACCTGTCCATGTCCTCGGGAGCCACAGGGTCAAACTCATCCCATAAAATATCACCAAGACCACTCTCGGACGCCTCCCCTGAGTCACTGCAATTTTGGTCCAGACCGTCCCGGTTGAACGATTTTATCGTATAGATAATCATAAACTCTCAGCACGCCCCTGCAACGGGTCATCCCGCCCCTGGTGAAGGAGGGAACGAGTCACCAAACAGGGCGGCTGGGCGGTTATCTGTCGACGCAATGAGGGAGGAGGCGAGCAACGCATCCTCAATGCCACTAGGTAAGTCCTAGTATAGGACTTCACTAGTGTCCGATCAGCCTCGGAACGGCTAGACCTCCAAGAACTCTCCAGGCGTCTTCTCTGGCGCTTCATCCCCTCAGCTCCTCGGAGAACCAAGGAGCCGTTTGGGACCTGCGCCGGGTCAGAGGCCGCAAAGGCACGACACGATCTAAGGCCCCGCCGCGCCCGCTCCCAGGCCGCAACCAGTTCCTCAGCCGTGTCGTGGGCCAGACCTTCAGGAAGTGGCCCAAGCTCCGTCCGAACCTCTCCGGTCCATCAGGCGCCTGGGACGGAACCAACGTAATGGCTCCGTCTCCCTGCGCTGTTGAATGGCGGTCAGAAAGTCCAGGCGAAGAAGAGAGTGATCTGACCATGACAAAGGTTCAATAGCTAATTCCTTCAAATCCAGATCTCTCAACCACTGACCAGAGATAAAATCAGATCCAGAGTGCCACCCCCAATGTGAGTAGGGCCATCAACTACTTGAGTCAGGTCCAAGGCCGTCATGGAAGCCATGAACTCCCGAGCAACTGTCGATGACGAGCCGGAAGATGGCAAGTTAAAATCCCCCATGACTAAAAGTCTGGGGGCCTCAACTGCCACCCCAGCAAGCACCTCCAGGAGCTTGGGCAGGGCAGCTGTCACGTAGCAAGGAGCCAGGTACGCGACCAGCAAGCCCATCTGACATCTATGACCCCATCTCACAAAGAGGGATTCGCACCCGCAATCTGAGGTACAGTGGTCTCCTCGGCTCTAGACTCTCTAATCACAACCGCCACCCCACCACCCCTACCCTGGCCCCTCGGCTGATGAAATGCTCGGAAACCCGTGGGCACATCTGAACAAGGGCACGCCTTCTGGGCCCAACCAGGTCTCCGTAACGCCCATAAGGTCCGCGGCACCCCTGAACAAGATCGTGAATTAGGGGCCTTATTGGCCACGGACCGTGCGTTGCATAACATCAGCCAAGGCCAGGGCCCTGAGGATCCTGACCATCCGGGAACGGGAGAAGTTTGGGGGCTTGGGCGCGCAACCGCCTGCAAACATCGAGCGCACCCCTAACACGATATGAGCCCCACTTCCGCCATATCTGCCCCTCCCCTTACCGTGGAAATAGCACCACCTCAACCAATGGAACACCGACTCCCCATGACCTCGGACCCACCAACCCCGCCACGAGCATGCGAGGAACTGACTCCCCGACGGGTTTCCCCAACACCCACCCATTCCTCCCACCCCCAACCCAAGCCCGTCGGTTTCCTCCCCTTAAAATCCCTTTAAAACTCCCCTTAAAAAGTCTATTAAAACAGCCAATTAAAAAACCCCTAAGCCTCCTATTTTTCGCATGCCACCTCTCGGGACTCCAAAGCCCGTCCTCAAGGTGGGCCCTCAATAATCTGGAGGGCCAAACCCGCGGGAGAGGGGCATCTCGCAGGGCAAGTAGGTCAGCCGCGGTAAATGTTCGTGATCACTGAGACGGTCCGCCAAGGCCCATCCTGGGCTGGTCAAGTTGGCAACAAAGGTCAGAACAGATGGTAAAGTGACCATGACCAGTCTGTCCTGATGGGAAACAGTTCGAGGTAATCCATATGCGGTAGATGATAAACCGCTGACTCAGTCAGTTCACCACCCCAGACAAACGACCTGGGGTGGGCTAAGGAAGAAGGGGAGAGGAACGATGGTAGAGATGTTATAAAGATGGTAAATAGTGGAGGGGTGTCCGCTGGGCCCGCGGGCCTTCCTCCGGCGCTGCCAAATATCCGCGCCACTAGGGCAAGGTCACAGCCACCCAGGGCCTATCGGGCCATCCGCCACTTCAAAACACCGGGGCAGGCCGCCTATCGCCTCCGGCAGGCCATCGCCACCGGGAACACCCCGTCGCCATCGCGAGCAGGCCACTGGAGTTCCCCCAGTTGAGAGGGGACACCAGTCGCCCAACCCGCCAGCAGACCCAGGGCTCACCGGCGCCAACACCCGACAGAGAGGGAAGGGCCAGGCCGCCGCCCTCGCCACCGCAAGTTCAAAGAGGCCGATGGAGCCCGGGCGGCCCTCCAGATCTTCGTTGGGGCGCAGCCCCTCCGGGGCTCCTCCCATCGCCACCGGAGACGCCCAAACTCCAAGCTCCAAACCCATCTTCAAAACTGGCCAAGTCTTCCCGGCAGGAGTCCAGGGGGCGCTGCCAACGCCCCCCCGCCGCCGTCGCCGCCGCCGCCGCCAGACCGCCGAAAAAGGCTGGCGGTGGCTCGGCAGGCCGCGAGGCCGCCAGGATTACCTCCAAGGCGCCGTGACTCCACCGTGACTCCGGGGCTCCTCCCGACGCCCCCCGGAGTCGCACAGCGCCCAGCCACCCTGTTTTCGGGTGGCTGGATCCTCCTCCATCAGGGCGGGGGGCCTATGATGGTATTAAGGCCCCCCCAGACCCAAAAAGAGCCCGGAAAGGCTCGTCGCCGCGCCCCCGATCAGCAGGGCGGCGCCATCTTGGACATGCGCAGAGAAGCAGTCCAATTTTTCACACTTATGACAGTGTCCTGGGGACATGTGATCACTTTTTGTGATCTTCTGACAAGCAAAGTAAATAGGGAAGCCGGATTCACTTAACAACCATGTTACTAACATAACAACTACAGTGATTCACTTGACAACTGTGGCAAGAAAAGTTTTAAACCGGGGCAAAATTAACTGCCTCATTTAGCAACAGAAATTGTGGGCTCAGTTGTCATAAATTGAGGATTATCTGTATACCTACATGAGGGAGGTAAGCAGTGGGGTACCCCAAAGTTCTGCCTTAGGCCCAGTACTCTTCAATATATTCCTAAATGATTTAAATAGGAATAAAAGTGGAACTCATCAAATTTGCCCTCAACACTAAGCTCGTAACACCCCAGAAGCTAGGCTCAAGATCTCGACAGACTTAAACACTGGGCCTTATCTAACAAAATGAAATTCAATGGTGACAGGAGTAAGGTTCTACATATAGGTAAGAAAAACGAAATGCACAGGTATATAGAATAGGTGGTGGTAGCTCAATAGTAATAACTGTTAGAAGGATCTCAGAGTCCTAATGGAGCACCAGCGTGCCTACCATCCCTGTCCTAATGTTCCCTTTAATTGTATTTATTTTATGTATTCAATTCATGCTTATATATATTATTTAATATGTACTCGAGAAAATAAATAAATAAATGAATGAATAAATAAATAAACAATCATTTAAATATGAACCAGTAGTGTGCTGCTGCACAAAAAAAGCCAATGCAGTCCTAGGCTGCATAAACAGAAGGATAATGTCAAGATAATGTGAATCAAGATCATGTGAAGTATTAGTATCACTTTATAAAGCCTTAGTAAGACCACACTTAGAATACCGCACCCAGTTTTGGTCACCATATTATAAAAAAGATATAGAGACACACAGTGGTGGGATTCAAGTCATTTAACAACCGGTTCTCTGCCCTAATGATTTCTTCCAACAACCAGTTTACCAAACAGCTCAGAAAGTTAACAACCAGTTCTCCCGAAGTGGTGCGAACTGGCTGAATCCCACCACTGGAGACACTGGAAAAAATGAAGAAAAGGGCAACCGAGGACTAGGGGGCTGGAGGCTAAAACATATGAGGAATGGTTGTAAGAATTGAGTATGTCTAATCCAGGGATGGATTCTACTTACCTTTACTACTGGTTCACAAGGGGAGTGTGTGCACGCACTTCTGCACATGTACCGAAGCTTCTGCGCATGCGCAGATCACCTATGATGACATTGTGGTGGGTGGGTGGAGCCTCCTGCCAGTTTTACTACCAGTTCTATAGAACTGGACCGAACTGGGAGCAACCCACCACTAGTCTAATCTAGTGGGAAAAAAGGCTTAGGGATGGCATGATAGTAGTGTTCCAATATTTTTTGTTATAAAAAGTTTTTATTGGTCAAAAAAAATTTATGCAAATACATATCAGGTATGGTAAATTTTCATTTTTCTTATACATGATAAGAATTTTACTCAAAATTTTAAACACATACAACAGCCATATGGCAAGCAGGTGATACGAAGTAGCTAAGTTTCAATCTTACACAATAAGGAAGGGTCAAGAATAATCAGAATATCATACGAAAGAGAATAAGGAAAACCAACACAATACCAAATATCTTTGTCACTTCCTAGTTTTGGATCTCAGAACTCTGGGTTCAGCCTGACCCAACTCCAGGGCCGCAACAGCGGCAGCCGCCTCCGCCCCATGGTCTATAACCTCCCCTTCTTCAATTCCTGGATCATCTAAATCCAGGAGGGCTTTGTGTTCCTCCACGTAGGCCGCAGCCTCCGCAATTGTACTAATTTTTTTTCGTAATGCCCTCCCGGAAAATCATCAATCCCTCTGGCATCAGCCATCTGAAGCCCACTCCTTCTGGTACAATTTGCTTGATAAAAATAATATTTCTTTCTCATTTCACGTACCTGTCTGGGAATCTGCCTCAGAATGGCTATCTCCTGCCCCTATAAGTCAGTGCCCCACTCCTATGTTTTCTAAGAATTTCATCTCTCGTCTCTCTTTTCACAAATTTGACATGAACCTCTCTAGGAACTGCATGCGTGCATATTGTGAATTAACTCTATAAACTCGATCCACATCCCAATTCATAAAATCAACACCTCTCCCAAGAAATTCTCCCAACAGTTTAGTCACAACATCTCTCAAGTCTTCTTGGTCCACTTCTTCCAAATTTTGAAACCTAAGGAAATAAGACATTTTATCCATCTGTAGTCCAAGCACAGCATTGCTTGTCGCCTCCTCTTTTCTGCACTGCCCGCATCTCACCCTCCAGACCTTCCACTTTCTGCTTATTTTCTGCTGAGACTTGTTGAGTATCCTTTAAAATCCTTTTGGATAGTCACAATTTCTGCTCTTATTTCATCCAGTTTCTTGTCCATATTAGATAACTTTTCCAGAATTCTCCATTTCTCCAGCAGTTGGTCTCTGACCTTTTGCCATTTAAAAAAAAAAATTTTTAAAATCCTCAGGCAAGCACAGTATCCTTATAATTTCCTCCGGATCCACCAGGGGGCACTCACAGGAGCAACGAGTCCAGAGTACAGTTAGTCAACCAGGAAGCCGAAGGGAAGTGATGTCATCAAGATTCTCATAGTGAAGGCGGAAGCTGGACGCCACCATTGTTCCCCAGAGGGAGGGGGGGCCTCAAACCCTCCCTCCTAAATTTCTCCATCACCTCTTTCTCCAGAGCTCCACAAAACCGGTAATCTTGTTATTTTAAGTTCTCCTCTCTCCAAAGTGATTCGTACTCCTTCCAGTCGCAGGGGAGAAAAAACCCCCCCGCACTCCGGAGTACTCCACTCACATTTGCCGATATCCCCTTCCCTTCTTCATTCCTCAATTCTTCTCCGTTCCCTGTTCACCACCAGGCTGCTGCAATAGTAGTGTTCCAATATTTGAGGGGCTGCCACAAAGAAGTAGGGGTTCAATATATTTTCCAAAGCACCAGACAAGAAACAATGGATGGAAACTAATCAAGGAGAGAAGCAACCTAGAACTAGGGAGAAATTTCCTGACACTTAGAACAATTAACCAATAGAACAGGTTGCCTTCAAAAGTTGTGGGTGCATCATCACTGGAGATTTTTAAGAAGAAATTGGACAGCCATGTGTCCAGAATGGTATAGGATCATCTGGTTGTACAGGGGTTGGACTAGAAGGCCTCCAAGGTCCTTGCCAACTCTGTCTTTCTGTTACTGTGAAAGAAAGATCATATGGTTTGTATCCTAGCACTTGGTTTCTATTAAAGAATAATTGTCTACATGTAATTATTTGACATTAATAAGCTTAACACACTTGGCCAATAAAATTCTATTCTATTCTATTCTATTCTATTCTATTCTTAGGATAAACTATTACAGCTAGAGATAATTGTAATTATATATGAATATAATTCATATTACTTTTAAAAAGTTAATTACTTGAATCAAAAGAACTGGGAGGGGATGGCAAAAGTACAAGTTCTCTGAACTTTTGTATAAGAGAATGGAAGAATTTTCCCAATATAGTCCATTGGTATCATGGCTGCATTAGGATATAACAGGGGGTCTGCAAACTTGGCTCTTTTAAGACTTGTGGACCAACTCCCAGAGTTCCTCAGCCAGCTTTCAACTCTGGGAGTTGAAGTCCACAAGTCTTAAAAGAGCCAAGTTTGCAGACCCCTGGGATATAACAATGACTAAAAAAAATATAGACTAATGGAATCAGTAATGGTGGTGGGAGCTGTATGGAGCCATAAAATGTATGAAAATCACAAAACAATATGTAAAAATAATGCCTTACATGAGACTTCTTTAAATGGTAAATATTTTTAATTTAGACAGATTATCATTAGCTATCATTCAGCATTTTTTCACTACATTAATAATAGTCATAATTGGATTATAATTGGCTTTTTTTTTCAATCCAACTGCAAGGGGAAAAAAAGAACTGTCTAAAACATTAAATCTCATACATATGCATGCACATGAATATAAGCAGTTTTTAAATAGTACCGTAGCATAAAATCTGGAGCTAAAATTAATCATTCATAATCTTAGTATCATGCCTTTGTATCTTTTTTTTTGGAGGGGAGTGGAGAGTAAATTTCAAATTCCTTATGCAATTATGAAATCCTATTGATATTTACTGGGAGAATTTGAGTTTTGATTATTATCAAATCAAGGCTGACTTTTAGCAAAATCTACATAAGTAGATTTTCTCCAAGATAGCATGTTCTAACCTGATCTTTCAAGACTTCTAATGATATGTGAACTATATCTCCCTATTTTTTTACCACTGAAATTAGTATGACTCAGTAGATCTTAACAGACTAGATTCTGCCCACATTTTTAATGTCTTCTTTTATACTGCAATGAACAACTGCTCAACTAATGAAAGAAAACTGATTTAGCTTTGCTAAATAGAGAAGCATGCAGTTAGCCATGATAGATGTACATTTGTTAAAAAGAAGTATTTGCATTGGAATAATCTTTGAAATATTAATGAAAAATTTTACATGTCACATTCACCATCTTTGTCTAGAAAAGTTGAGCAACACCTTGTGATCCAGAATTCACATCAGCACAGCCTTCAGTTGTCAGAGTTCTGTCAAATTAGTTATAGCCTCCAGAGATGTGGGGTATGCCAAATTAGAGAAGATAGTGGTAAAACATTGCAGAAGATGGATTTGACTCAGGCGGTTCACTTGATATATAGTAAAGTGGTATACACTATACTGTCCACTAACAAATATAATGAACAGCTCTCTCAGGTTTGAGCTGCCAATCAGGAATCAGAAGTTTTCTAGCTAGACATGTCCATTATGTCAAAAATGGGAAGCATATAAAGAATTTTAGCAAAATTAAAATATTATTTTGTTCTTGGAATTTAAGTGCCAGTGCAATCACTATGCAAATGAAAAGTTTCAATGAATTATTTTCTGCAGGGACTCACAAAATACCTGCTCCAAGAAAGCAACTGCTCAACATTTCCTGTCTGATTAATTTCAGTGTCACTGTAATGACCCATATAATATACATTGTACAGTATACTACAAGCAGCAGGCTCGTTTGTTCTGGAGACAAATAATGTAATTCCAGCAAGTATTCAGAAAATCTTAGTATCATGCCTTTGTATCTTTTTTTGAGGGAGTGAGAGTAAATTTCAAATTCCTTATGCAATTATGAAATCCTATTGATATTTACTGGGAGAATTTGAGTTTTGATTATTATCAAATCAAGGCTGACTTTTAGCAAAATCTACATAAGTAGATTTTCTCCAAGATAGCATGTTCTAACCTGATCTTTCAAGACTTCTAATGATATGTGAACTATATCTCCCTATTTTTTTACCACTGAAATTAGTATGACTCAGTAGATCTTAACAGACTAGATTCTGCCCACATTTTTAATGTCTTCTTTTATACTGCAATGAACAACTGCTCAACTAATGAAAGAAAACTGATTTAGCTTTGCTAAATAGAGAAGCATGCAGTTAGCCATGATAGATGTACATTTGTTAAAAAGAAGTATTTGCATTGGAATAATCTTTGAAATATTAATGAAAAATTTTACATGTCACATTCACCATCTTTGTCTAGAAAAGTTGAGCAACACCTTGTGATCCAGAATTCACATCAGCACAGCCTTCAGTTGTCAGAGTTCTGTCAAATTAGTTATAGCCTCCAGAGATGTGGGGTATGCCAAATTAGAGAAGATAGTGGTAAAACATTGCAGAAGATGGATTTGACTCAGGCGGTTCACTTGATATATAGTAAAGTGGTATACACTATACTGTCCACTAACAAATATAATGAACAGCTCTCTCAGGTTTGAGCTGCCAATCAGGAATCAGAAGTTTTCTAGCTAGACATGTCCATTATGTCAAAAATGGGAAGCATATAAAGAATTTTAGCAAAATTAAAATATTATTTTGTTCTTGGAATTTAAGTGCCAGTGCAATCACTATGCAAATGAAAAGTTTCAATGAATTATTTTCTGCAGGGACTCACAAAATACCTGCTCCAAGAAAGCAACTGCTCAACATTTCCTGTCTGATTAATTTCAGTGTCACTGTAATGACCCATATAATATACATTGTACAGTATACTACAAGCAGCAGGCTCGTTTGTTCTGGAGACAAATAATGTAATTCCAGCAAGTATTCAGAAAAATCATAGTACCAAAAGAAATTCTATTAGTTACATATTTTCTATCAATTTAAATAATCCGTATTAAGTGGATTAGTTGAAGTAAGATGGGATAACATATTTTCATATCCTGGAATGGTGACAATCAGATTTAGCTTGAATTGTTTTGTTTAGAAGCTGCTACTTTTGCAACAATGTTTATATTCTATCACTAACCTATCTCTAAACTTTCAGAGGATAATGCATGCGCCAAATAGTATTATTGTATCATTACTCCAAGAAACTAATTTCAGTTGATTTACTTATATCTAGCTTTTATTATTTTTATAAATAGCTCAAGGCAGTGAACACACACAATACTCCCTTCTCCTATTTTCCCACAACAACCACCATGTGAGGTAGATTGGGCTGAGAGAGACTGACTGACCTAAAATCACCCAGCTGACTTTCATGGCTAAGGTGGGACTTGAACTCATAGTGTCCCATTTTCTAGCTTGGTGAATTAATCACTAGACCAAACTGGCTCTTTTAATTAAAAATAAAATATGAATGATCCTGACCAAATCTGATTTTGAAATTTTGTTTCTTAAACATAACATAAGCCTATTCCTATCCTGATCAGGAATATTTTTTTGATATGAACAGTTATTATAAAAATATAGTTCCTTTATATCAGGAGTGTTACACTTGATTTCCTTGAGGGCCACATCAGGGTTGTGTTTGACTTTGGGGGGTGCATGGGGGCATGGCCAGGGTGGGCCTGGCCAGCTCGACATCCATTTTCAGCTGCAACTGCCTCCTGCAGAGCTCGGGAGGGCCACATGTGGCTCTACCGAGGTCCATTTTTGCTGGCAGAGGCACCACTGGCCAGTCCACTGTTTCCAGAGCAGTCCTGTAGGCCAGATCTAAGCAGCCTTGAGTTTGACACCCCTGTTTTATATAAATAGATAGCAAAAATAGTACCGGTACTAAAATGTGAAATATTGAAAGAAAATAACTAAGTAAAATATTTTAATGGAGAAAATTTGCATAGTTCATTTTTCCTTCCATTGTCCCTATCCACCAATCACTGCTTAAGCATCTGTCCTTTTCTGGAAATATTGAATTATTGCTTATATTAGTTTAAGAAATGGCCTTTCTTAATGATCCGCAGCAGACTGCTTGGCTTCTTGGTATCTCACTTCTGAGATACTAATTTGGAAGACATTGGATTTGGAAAAGTTAGTCTGCCTAATTTATTCCACTTCTACTATCATCTACTTCAACCATATCAAGTTACCAAATCACACATTTTAGACACTCTTATCTACTTTCTATAAACTAAACTAAAGGAAGCCTAGGGCTATTTTTGTATGATTAGTTTAAATTGGAAATACAGCCATAATCTTTACAATAATTTTACTTTTATGAATATAAGAAAGTGAGAAATTTAAGCATGGTAATTAATAGTTTCTTTTTCTGTTCTAATTATATTTCCAGAAGTACAAAATTCCAGTGTGTGGCTGTGATGTTTTACTTCAATTCGATTTTCTCATGATCATTTACTTATTCTGTATTTTAAGTCAAATTTTCATGTTTGGTTGCTTGGAAAGAAAGATATGGGTAGAGAAAGGTGTCAGAAATGTGCATGAATTAAACAAAAGGAAAAAAGTGAGTCCCACCCCAAAATTGAGGAAAAGCAATGACTATTTCAGGGAGTGGCCAGAAGACAAATGAGCACCAGTTTATACAATAGACACTAATACTGTCCTATTACTGCAGAAGAGTAGCTGAATTGTCCATCAACTTAATGAACCACCAAAAATTATGAACTGGCTGACTATAAAGTTTGCAAACAAATGAAAATCTCATATTCTCTTTGAACTAGAGCAATTAGTGACTGCACCCTTTATCAATGTTAAATAGACTTGTGTTCCATTGTTTCTGTATATTTCTAGTGTAACTACCATACCACCTCCCTATAGAAGATATAGGGGATGGCCTTGAAGAACAGGAGGAAGAGCCATTACCAAAGTAATAGTTAGAGAAGTGGGTCTTGAGCCCAGACCAAAAAAATTAATTAGAAAACTTCTTTAAAAAACCCTCCCTACTGCAATTGAAGATAAGGTGAGAGGGGGAGGACACATTCAGACTTGCAAGATTCTATTACTATAACTTTTACAATAAAAGTAGTCCTGATTTATATGGCACTGATTTCTTAATCTGGTTTGCTTTACAGGGCTGACTTCCTTTTCCCTCTATGTGTATTTGACTCAGAATGAAACAAAGGGAAGGTGTTCCATACTCTCTCCATGGTTATATTTGTCTCTTCCACCACAATAGATAGTGCTTCTTTCTCCATTTCATTCTTCATAACTGAAAGCTGCAGCTGATGAAACATCAACACTTTCAAAACTCTGATTCTAGTGGCAGAGGCTTTTTCCAACCTGGTGCTGCTTACAAGCAATGGAGAAGTCTGTCCTCACATGTCTCTCCTCAGTTGTACATTGCTGCATCTCACCAGCATTTCCTTGTGGTTACTCTTCACTTTTTTCCAAATATTTCTTTGCGCGCTTGCGCACTTACCTTTGCTACTCACCAGTAACAAAGGTAAATGAATGCCACCCCTGGTTTCATTCAAGGGTATGTAAAAAAAAGAAAAGAAACTGAACCTGGAGGGAAGTTTACTGAGAACTCAGGAGCAAATTACAAACATACAGATCCCAAGGCAAAACAAGGCATCAGCCCTGTACAATAAGTGTGCAGACAAGATGTTGGTGATAGAAGTGGGCTGAAAAATGACTTTCAGAAAGGCTTGTTCATTTTTAGAAAGTCAATTTAGAAACCTTTTACCTTCTTGGTAAGCTAAATGAATGTTGTGGCCATTGTTGTAAATTTAGAAATAAAATTAGGATAAAAATAGGCAAAGCCCAAGAAATGTGGTACTAATAATATTGGAGGAGGGTTTGGTGAGAATACCAAGATAACAGATTGTACTTTAGTTGAATCCATCTGTAGTTCTTCAGAAGAAATATAGTACTCCAAATAATCTAGTATAGGCTGACAATGGTGCATTTCTCAAGTTTAATGCAGAGGCTGTTGTCATGAAGACACTGAAGAACTGTATGCACTTGGTTGTCATGGAATGCATTGTCCTCAGAATAAATATATGTATCATCTCAACAATAAATTACTTGTTCAAGAGATTATGGAAATATGCTTCATAGATCGCTGAAAGACTTGCTCATGGCCAGTCTGTACGACATTATTAAAAATTCAACTATCCCATAATGATAATCAAAAGCTATCATTCATGCTTCTCCTTCATACAAATCAGATTTCTCTGAGGACTTGTGCATTGTTGAGTCTGTGGCCCTTACAGTCTCAAGGCCATGGTGGTATGTATGAATGACCTTGAGAAAAAGGTAAAGAGATGCAGGCAAGAGAACCATCAAATAAAAACCAACTTAGCCCACAGCAGGAATCTGGGCAGGGCAAGTGGTTCAGAAAAGACTCTCCCTATTTTCCTTGAGCTGTAAAGGGTATGGAAGGAAAAACGTATTTTCAGTCTTGCAAGATTTTGTTAATGTAACCTTAATAACAAAATGGAATTAGTTCATCTAGCTGTGTTTCCTGTCTATTCTATTTCATAAGGCTGACAACAACTGAATAATGTAAGAAGGAGATCAAATAAAACCACGGAGGTTTCTGATAGTTGCTAGTGGTGAGTTGTAAAGGGTAACTGGGATGTGATTGGACCTATTAAAGTAATCAAAAAGTAGTCACAACATGAAGATAAGTAGGAGAACATATTTGCATGCACTGAATTATTTAATAAAGTTACCAGTTGTAGCTGTATTCCTGTGCTAAGTATGGGTTACAGGATAAAAAGATTGATTAAATGGCAATGTGTAACTCCACAAGACTGAGGTCATTTAATTTCTGGTTGATCCAGCCTCATTGCCCTTGACTGGCACATGTTTTTGGACAAGCCAGAGTGGAAGTAAGGCGTTTGCTGAAAAAAAATGCCACACGTCTTACAACTATGGTGTTTTAGATGTAATGGTCCATTGACATATGCTTTATATATGCTTACTGCTTACTTGAGCAGTAAGAAGTGTTCAATGGGTAGTTCTCAACTTATAACCACAATTAGAATAATTTCCATTAGCAGTTGTTATGTGAATCCTGGACAATTTTTTTGCCACAGTTGTTAAGCAAAACATCATAGTTGTTAAGCGACTCATGCAACTGTCAAGAGAATCCAGCTTTATTTTGCTTGTCCGAAGATCACAAATGGTGTTTATATGACCCTGGGATGCTGCAACTGTCATAAATATATATTGATTGCCAAGCACCCAAATTTTGATCACATCACTGTGAGGATGCTGCAACAGTATAAGTGCAAGGCCCCAGTTGTAAGTCACTTTTTTCTCTGCTGCTGTTATTTTGAATAGGCACTAAATGAATGGTTGTAAGTCAAGAATTATCTATACTGACTTACAGATACATGCATTTAATTGGTAAATTTCAAATCAAAGCCTGCTCAATATAGGGACGTAGGAAGGAAAAGGGAATGAAACAGAGTGGTACCTTATTTTACTACCTGTAAAGGTAAAGGTAAAGGTTCCCCTCGCACATATGTGCTAGTCGTTGCCAACTCTAGGGGGCGGTGCTCATCTCCGTTTCAAAGCCGAAGAGCCAGCGCTGTCCGAAGACGTCTCCGTGGTCATGTGGCCGGCATGACTCAACGCCAAAGGCACACGGAATGCTGTTACCTTCCCACCAAAGGTGGTCCCTATTTTTTCTACTTATTTACACTTTTTTTTTTTTTACAACCTGTAGTCACCCACAATAATTGCTCAAGCAGACTTAAGTTAATGTTGTCATTACGTCTGGAGTGCCTTCTCATCTCATATTTCATCGATCAATCAATCAGTCCTTGAACTGGTCAGTTAAGCCTCTCTCCTTTTACTCTACATTATGAGTGAACATATGCCCACACTGAAATCTTGGCCTATCGTAGATAGTAGATCTCACAATTAGCTGTCACAAAATCCTCAAAATTAGTTTTCAAGATGCCAAAAAGCCAGGGTAATTGTCCAGATCATTGCTGGTGTGGCTCAGATGTGGCATGGCCCACTTTGCAACCCTTTCATTTAGGCTTATAAAAAATTCTTTAGTAGGCAAAGAAATGTTCTGAGTTCTGTGAGATATAGTTCACACTGAGTGAAAAAAACAATAATTGTTTGGATGCCATTATATTGATCTGGTACAGAAGCTGGCATTTTGATATAGATGGAATAAAGGACAACTATAGTAACAAGCTCCTTGGTTTGAAATCAACGAAAACTTTGTGGTACAGTGAAGTGCCTGGCTGGAGGTAAATGTTTAGGTCTGTATTAGTTGAGGATTTTTGTGAGCAAAAGCAGGTGACTCAGCCACAAAGATTGTGTCGTGTGTACCAAAATTCAAAACTGGACAGTGAAACTTTGTGAATTAAAGGCTTTCATGGGAAATGTGTGACTTTGACAATAAGACAGCCAGGAGAAAACTCACTGATATTCAAGTATCAGTAATTGAGATAAGAAGAGGCAGAAAATGCAGTAAATGTCAAGTAGAAATCGAAGGGAAAAGATTTGAGAAGGAGAAAAATAAAGTAAGTTAAGACTTGATTTCTTATATTACTTATACTATTCTGAAAATACATACAAACACATATTTTAATAATATTTTCACTTGTATATATTAAATCATACTACTTTATTAGGATAAACTAACTAAGGATAAATATCATCTTGTCCAAAATAAAATCCCTTGTTTGTTTACGTTCTGGCTCTATGTTTGTGTGTGGGTAATGGAAAGTGTGGATGAGCTTGAAGAACGAAGGGAAGAGATGCTATCACGGCCTGTAATGGAATGTGGGAATTATCTTGGGGAAAGAGATGCTGCCTAGGAAACAATCAGACAAAAGAGAAAGGAGCTCCCAGTGGCCTAACAGTCAGAGAAAGAAACTTAGAAAGGACCCTCCCACCAGCCCTCCCTAATGATCAAGTGGTTAAAAGAAGCAACAGGAAGTTTGTACCTTCAGATGTGCAAGTTGCTGTTAATGTGTTTCCTGTCTGGTTTACCTGGGAGGACTGACTGTGTATGTGTGTATCAGCTTCTATCCTGACCCAGCCTCCAACAAACAGGCTGTCATGTTCTTGGAGTCAGAGTCAGCTGCAAAACAGGTTGCTTTAGGCACTCGCTTGCCTCTCCCCAACCCTATTCTTTTTTGGATCTCTATATCTCACGGAAGTGTGTGACCACTGAGCAAGCAACACAACACTGAACTGACCAGCAAAGCTTAAGGAAAAATTGGTAACACCTGTGCACACTTACCATGGAGAGAACCTCACACTAACAGTCTTCCCTTTCTAGAAACAACCTGTGCATCTGACTTTTTGTTCTGTGACTCTTGACTGGAATCCAGTTATTTATGACTTGAGTTTGTCAACTAAGACTACATTTTTCCCTTGACTTGATATCCTAAATCTTCAGCTTGACCTTGGACTGCTTGACTTGGAATTTGCCTTTATCAAAGTTCTTACCTACAAGTCATATCTATTTTCCTGCTTTTGCTTTTTTCTGTCACCTCCTGCTGCCTTGTTGCCTGGAATTTGTAGTAACAAATCCTCCTTTTAAAACTGCCTGTATCTACAATCTCTATCTGGCTCCTGACTGAGGGCTAAGAAACATGAAAGTGGCAGATACGGGATTCAAACCCATGCTCTGAAGAGGCTGGAGCCTCAAGCCTTTCCATACATAGATAAGAATTTACATTACAAAATACTTTAAATATCTAATGACCCTCCAGCAACATGAAAACCTTTCTTCTACCCATGGCACATATAACGTCATTGCCATCTCTCTTTGGTTTAATAGATATTTTCCTTTGTGCTTTTCAGCCTTGGCGATCATGACCAGCATTGTTTGTATAATGTACATTTCATACCATCTACACTACCAAAATGTGTTTGAGAAGATGATCCAGAAGGGTATCAAAAACATGGCTGCTTAGGATATATGTGCTGAAGCCAGTTAGATGAAAGGTATTGGCCAGCATGCTGACTCAATATGCCCTGAATCTTAGCGAACTGCTGTATATATCCACAATGCATGTGAGTGGAACCCGAAGCATTTTGAAAACAATCTATTCCCTGAAGTCAGCATAAATTTGTCAACAACACATCTTACTAGAGAGTACATTTATCTCAATTTTTGATAGAATTTTTCTTAATATATTGTAGGAATGTGGTAGGTATATGTTTCTTGGCTTTACTAAAACAGTAAGATGGGGGAATATTTGGCTTAGTAATAGTATTTGTCAAAACAAAATATCTTACAATAAGGAATCATGTAGTATTTGATTGCAACTGATGATAGTATTGTGATACAGCTGTCAACACACAGAGACCCACTACCTCACAGAAATTATTTTTAGGCTGCATCAATAGAAATCTAATTTCTAAATCATGGGAGTAATCATTTCAGTATATTCACTTTTGGTCCTAGTCATACTTTAAAAAGGATTTGAAGAAATTGAAATAGATTCAGAGGAAGGCCACAAGGATGATCAAAGGATTAAAAGACTGAAGGAACCGGGCATGTTTAGTCTTAGAAAAAGATAATGGGGCAAAGAGATATGGTAGTACTCTTCAAATATCTGAAAGGACATCGTGGAAGGTTAAGAGCTCTTTGAAAAGGCAAATTCTAATTGAATCTTATTTTTAAAAAAAATCCTAATAGTAGTAAAAAAAAAATAGTTCCGAGAACTGTAGTGGTGGATATTTCTTCATTGGATGTGTTCAGACAAATGTAGGTAGTCCTTAATTTATGAGTGATTACTTAGGCACCATTCAAAATTACAACAGACCCAGTGGTGAAATTCAAATTTTTTTACTACTGGTTCTGTGGGTGTGGCTTGGTGGACTGGTGAGGCTTGGTGGTTTAGTGGGCGTGGCAGGTGAAGGATACTGCAAAATTCCCATTCCCTCCCCACTCCTGGGGGAAGGATATCTCCAAAATCTCCATTCCCACCCCACTCTGGGACCAGAACTCTGCTGGTTCTCCGAACTACTCAAAATTTCCACTACTGGTTCTCTAGAACCTGTCAGAACCTGCTGGATTTCACCCTCAAAAGCTACAAAAACTACTTATGATCCAGTTTTGAAGTTATAATCACTGCAGTGCTCCTGTGGTAATGTGCATAAAATTTGGTGAATTTTTCCTTACAACTGGCCACAGGGATGCTGTAGTGTCCCCATGCTTATATCTACCCATCCTTTGCCGCTGGGCCTCCACAGATCTTGGATCTGCTTCCCACTCCACTTGGTCTCACACCATCCTTCTTGCTCTTATCACTGGTTGCACACTTCTCTTTGGAAGAGCTCCAGAGCCCGTGTTCAAGGAGGGCAGGCCTTTCTACCCTTCAGCATCCTTAGGCTGTGTGCCTCCATCCTAGAAGCGAGTGGTTGCAATGAACTGTGGCCATTCCAAAAGGGGTGCCTGCTTTCCAGGGATGCAACCTGGGAATGCTGAGGGGTAGAGTGGCCTGCCATCCTTCCTTCTACCCTTTGTGGTGTTCCTGAAGGCCACATGGCACCATCCTGGAAGTAGACACCATTTTTTGAGTGACTGCAATGAATTGTGGCTGCTCCTAAAATGGCACCCACTTCCGGGATGGAGAAATACAGCTAAAGGGGCAGAGTGATCTATCTTCCTTCCCTAATGTGAGCTGGACATTTGGACATCTTCCAAAGATAGGTAAGCAACCAGACATTTGTATTTGTATTTATTAGTTTGTCACACATGTACAAGATAGCAGGTATGAATATAGGATATGATTGAAAGAAATGAATACAAATAAATGGGGACACTAGGACATGTACGGTAGGCACACTGGTGCGCTTATGCACATCCCTTTTATGGACCTCTTAGGAATGGGGTGAGGTCCGTGGTAGACAGTTTAAGACTGTAGCTGTAAGGGTTAGAGGATGTAACAACGGACTCAGGTAGAGCATTCCAGGCATTGACCACTCTGTTGCTGAAGTTGTATTTTCTGCAATCAGGAAGGGTATGGGTCTAAGCCTCTTACATTTTATAGACCTCTGGAGCTCTACAAAAAGTGAATGATCAGTGACAGACTGGAAAAGAGTATAGGGTTCAGTAAGGTGGAAAGCAAGCCCAAGGCCTGCGTGGACCTGGTAGAGAAGGAATGTAGGCCAAAGATGAGTGGGGACTCAAGTGGCATGAAGCAGAGCACAAGGTATCTCGGGGGTGAGGAGTCCTTCCCCACACCTGAGGCACCCCATGCTCTGCTTAAATACGCATGCAGTTGCTTAATGATCGCATTGGGGAGAACAGGGATGGGGATTATTAAGGTGATCACATGGTCACCTCACTTAACCATCACAACTTGGGCAGCTCTATTATGGTTGTAAGCAAAGAACTACTTGTAGCCATCTGCCCAAGATGCTTTAATATGGATTTCTACACTGAGTGAAGAATAAAACTCAATTGCCTAAATTGCTCCTTCCAAAACTATGATTTTATAAATATCCTGAACTGAAGGAACCTAGAGGAAAAGTCACATGTGGGAAATGAATTATTCCTAAATGAGAAAAAATAGAGCAATCAGGAATGATATTTACATCAATGTATGATCATTCCTGACTAGTCATGACATAGCAATTCATGCCTGTTCATCATGATCAGGGGGTACAAAAATCTGCCTGCCTTGTCCTTACCTACTTTTGAATTTTGTGCTATGCCACATAAAGTCTGATTGCCCTCAAACTTACACAAGGTGTAAGATTATAGCTCAAGGAGACACATAACCCCAATGGATAGCCAAGGCTGTGTAGGGACAGAGACTACCCTAATGTAATGGAGTTACAAGATGAAAGAAAATGGATCTGAATTCAGTTTCTCAGGTCACAGCATATTCAGACAGCCATGGTAGTAGTTCTATTATAAAATATATGCGGTCAGTCTGTTTATATCTTCTGCAATTGTCCTATAAGGAAATCTCTTGTGAGATGGGTAACTACATAAATATGATAAATACATAAATTTGCATATGGAAGTAAAATCAGCTATCTGAGTAGGCAGCAATTATGGGGAGAAGTATATTGGCTTTGCACAGATGAATGGGATGATTTTCCAGGGATTTATTGTTTTCAAGTGCAATCATGTCTATGTAGGGATGGAAGAAAAAGCTAACCTCTCAGAGTTTTACTCATAAAATGTAATTATGAGGACATGAGATCATACATCATTTTCCAGTAATTTTTAATAAGCTAGGAATTTCCTCTTAGTAAAATACTGTAATTGACAAGCTATAAAATGAAGTCAGTTTTATTAAAAACATGTTTTATATTACAGTATGTGCTGTAACCATGTGACGAGTTTTGAGGGCTAGCTCTAGAACTACATAAATCTGCTCTAAGTCTTTCCAGGGAAAGTTCAGTCTGGGTTAGTTTCTGGAATGCAATACAAAATATCAGTTCAGATTGCATATTTTCTTATCATAAGAAAGACTCAAATGTTGGTTCTTTTTTGTTTTTCACCCAAACATAAGTAAATTTACAGGAAAACTGGACTGCTATAAACTTTCATAAAAATCAACTTTTCAGTCATTGAAGTCAAAATTCCCCTTCTTGTCATGTTTTCTATAAGCAATATAATCTTGTTTCTCTTGCCCTATTAGAATAGTTTTAACAGTGCCATTTATAGCATGCAAGAGTTGCAGAATAATAGATTGGGCCTGGAGTTTTATGAAGGTCCAGAATCAGGTTGAAGCAAGTTACCTATTTATTCTGTCCTATGGAAACGTTTTTTCCTAAATTACTCCAGTTTGCTATGAAATCAGACTCTGATCAAATCAAAATCTCTTCCTTAGAGATTTCCTTTGCATCATTCATATTATACTGGTACATTTCTAATTGTTATTACTAATTCAATATTGTTTATTATTGGTATTTAAAATAATATATATTTATAATTTATATGAATGTTTTAGAATATTATGGAGCTTGCTAATTATAAATGATAGTACTTCATGTTTCTTCATACCAGTAATAAAAACAAAGCATTCTGCTGATAACCTAGAAGGCTATCCAGACTAGCTATTTATAACCTCATCTAGCAATAGTTGTCATTATATATCACTAACATGGACATAGTGATGTGTAGCTAGTGCTATAAATCACTAGTATGAATAGAAAATCCAGAAATATAGGCTTAGCAAACTATCCAATCCCATGTCATCAGAACCAGGATTCTATTATTGAGGAATACTGTAATATGGAAAATAACATGGAAGATAAATTTTAAGCCATGTTAGATATAGAAACTGAAATATGGCCAACTTTGGAAAAGCAAGCCTTTTTAAAAAAAAATACCAAATAATTTTTAGTAATCCATTTTCAAATAAACATACAATAATCCAAAATAAAAAAAACAATAATTTACTACACTAAAAACAAAAGGAAATAAAAATATTGCACAACAAAAAATACATAAAAAGGACAAACAGCTGTAATTATAACTAGATCCTGAGTTGGCCTGAGGTGGTGATTGGATTAAAGAATGAGATATTTTGGAAGGCTGAGTTAACCTTGAGCCATCAGGATCGAACTCTAGATTATGGGCAGAGTTACCCTGCAATACGGCATTCTACCCACTGCACAATCAGGGATCCTGGTTTTCACACAACATGCCAAATTATAATATATAGCATTAAGAAAACCATTGTGGTCCATAAATTGTGCTTTATGACTTAAGCAAATCCAGTAAGGCATAAGGCAAAGTGTGAATTTAGTCAATATAAACTGAAATTGGTGTGATTTAACTTATATCAGCTGCCTGGCTAAAGAATGAATAGTGAGATATAATATTTGCAAATAACAATTATGCAGGATGATAAAATTCCAAGCAAATTATTAAGAACACAAAATGATTCTACAGGCGTGGTGTGCTTCAAAGCAAGTTTTGTTTGTGCATCTTTATAAATGAGCAACCTTCCCATGCAAATAATTTTATGAGAAGATGAGGCTCTCAATATGCACAATAGCCCAAAAAAGACTCTGTGGTATCTTGGAAAGTATTAAGAAAACAAAATAAAAGTATGCTATTTATGTTTTTTTTTCCAGATTTTGGTTATTCTGTGCCATCTAATATCAAAAGGGATTTATAAAGCTGAAGAGGCCACAGAAAATTCAACTCAGATTATCTGCAGAAGGAATGGACTTCATGTCTCTAAAAAAAGAAGCTAAGAGTTTGAAGATTCAAGTTTCATAAATGGTGATGAGAGAAATAAGAATATTAAGTACCCTTCAAAACTGTAGAATTTGAGAGATTACCATGAAAGATTAATTAAAAATAGTATTCTTGAGACAAACAGAAGTTCTTAAGAAAACAAAGAATTTGTGAAAATGAGTGAGATGATGTTATGATGGTCACTTGTATAAATGGACTAAATTATGTATATCAGCTGTTTATTCCAATAATTTTATTCCCAAATGTACCACAGTTATTCTTAATGGGCAATTATGAATCTGAGCTGTATGGTTTGGCTCCATAATCATTACAATCTTATTGGACTTTATTTTGTCTTCCTAATGGTATAATAGCATTTTTTCCATGTCTGATTCCAATAAATTTTTGCAAAGGAAATTTTTAAGATGAAATGTTATCCTTATCAAGAATTCTTCAGAAATATGAAACCTGAAAGACTTTCAAACTTCTAAAAATATGTCCAAGGATAATTTTCTTAACATTAATTTAATTAAAGAATGATGTCTTGTTTGTATTCCTGGATTTCTAAATGTGGGGGTTCTCAATCATCCAGGTTATGGTTTTCCCAAAGGTGCTTTTTTCAAAAGGCAACCAGAGAAGCTTACTGGATGAGAAGTGAAATGTTTTCAAAGAAAAAAACCAAGAAAGTCCAGTTGCCTTTTGCAAAAGCACCTCTGGGACATTCTGGAAATCTAGCTGAGCTACATTAAAGATATCAATGTAATAGCCATATCAGAGTCTAGAGAGTTCTAAATATTTAAAAAAAAAATAGGGGAAGACTGGGTACAAAATATAACCAAATAGCTATATTATTATTTTTCTCTGAAATCAGGGAAGAATACATACAAATGAAGGTGAATATAGGTGTCTCGGGACAATACTGCAGGATCCAATCTGGATCAATCATCTGGACCACAGGTTTTGTCTTCTGAGCTTTTGAAGTCATGGTGGAGGCCATCTTCAGAGACATGGCACACCCTGCCATATATCAAAAACATTTCAGAAGCTGCCCACTGCAGCTCCTGAGATATGCAAATGGGCATCGCACACCATACGGAGGCTACCATACGAGGACAAAATTATGCATTGTAAAAATTGGTTGGAGGTGGGAGAAAGTTCCAATGTAATCTACCAAATTCCCTGCATGTATTGCCCCTGTGACTATGTAGGACAGATGGGGAGGAAGCTAACTACCAGATTGCAAGAACACAAATGAATGGTCAGACAAAAAGACCCAAACTCATTGGAACTGGAACTTCCAAATGCAAAACATGAGTTTTATTACTGAATTACTGTTCAAGGAAATATATATATGGCCTAACTGAAATTACAACTGGTTAAAAATCTAGTGGATACGATAATTGTATTCACTGTTTGAGCTACTGTAGAATAAACATGTGAACTCTAAGATACAAAGTTACAAATCTTCAATAAAATTTGCCTAATTATATTGGTCTGCTTTTTATAGCATGAACTATGCATCATATGACAAAGCGGCTTGTTAATTATCTTGTAGACTTCAGTTTTTCCAAAATACATTTCATTTAAGCTCTTTAAATTTATCAGTGTAAGTTAAAGAGAAGTGTTTAATGATACATACTTTCACACTATCATAAATTATTAAATAAAAATGAGCATGACTTTCAATCCAGTTTTAATAATTTGTCTATGTGTCTGTAGTAGCATCACAGTATCATTGAAACTCCAGTATAAAAACATGCCTAACTTTATATATACTCTGCCTTAAGCATTTGTACTATAGTGCAACAAATCAAGAGCATGCCAATTATCATATAATGAAAAGATAATGTACTTTTTTTCTTTTTCTTATAATACAAAGCAGCATTCCCAAATCTCTATGCTGAGGACTAAAATATTGATCTGTAGCAGTTATATATACAGTGGTATGAATCCAACCATATGCATCACACAAAGGTGGCAGTGTACATGTCTTTCTCGCCAATTGAGAGACAAGAGAATGGTCTTATTTTAGATCAAATGTCATCAGTGTTCAGTTCAGATATATCTTTTATTTAGAAGCCCAGCTACAACTCATATACCAAACGGCAATTAAAATATTTGTATTCCAAATACAAGCTCTGGGGAAAAACTGGGCAAATCCTATTTCAAACTTAAAATTAAATCTTTAAGGTGTCAATGGTATGTATTTCTGAGTGAGGTTATCAATGTAAATAAGGAATAGATTTTATTTAACTTCTCTTCATTATAGATTCACGCACATATACATATTCAATACAGGAATCACTATAGAAATCTACTCCATAATTATTACTATCCAGCAGGTATTAAACTTGACATCACTATGTGTATGAAGTAAAATATAATACTAATTGTAGCCTCATTATTTAAATAAACATTTGTTTTCAAATTGGTAGAAATTATTTCAACTAATATACTATTATTTAATCTTTGTAATTTTACTTTCAAACAAAAAATTGTATATTTCATAATCTCAAAGAAACTACAGTTTTAGGTACTGACTCAACTAAGTAGTATCTTCATGGTAGATATTGTCTTTCATTTGACATTTTTTTTCTCACCTAACAGTTTTATGTAAAACCTCTTGTTAGGTATCCTTTCACTGTATCCTTTCAATAAAGTGCAGCTTGAGCTTAACAAAAGGGAGTTGCTAACAAAAACAGTAACAGAGGGAGAAGTGGCAGAGGCATATTGTTCACTAAGCTGTACATATAAATACTCCACTGTGTGTTGGCCCACTGTAGACCTAAAATGGCTGTATTGCAGGATGTTGTTGCCTGGTGACCAAGAGTGCATTTCCTATACCACAGAGTGATGTGAAGACTTGAAGACAGATTAACTCCTATTGCTCTTAGAAGACTAAGATACTAAAATGAATTCCTGACATCAACATGCTAAATACTCCCTTCCTGTGCATATTAATAAAACTGTGGTCTTGTGACCCTCAGATTTTCACTAGGCATACAACAACCAAATAAGAGGATAACTTTGACTAAGCTTAGTTTTATTCATTGCCCGTGAAATCAATAGGAAGATTAAAATTCTGCTAATGTAAAACAACAACTTATTCTTGCTTCAATTAAGTCATTGCTATGTGTCTAGTCCATCCTGATGCAAACTCCCACCTGCTATCAGTGTCTTTCTTTCATTAAAATCAAGTAGTTAATTAGCCCCAGCCTGTCCTCTTCTCTCCCTGCCTTTAATGCAGCAGTAATGATGTCTAATTACCAGCAGTAGTGGATTATAGAACCTTTAGACTCTGGTTGATAGCAAAGCATAGTCACACATGTTAAAGCCTCAAAAAGAAAATAATTCTGGACAAATTCAACTTTTTTAAATTTTGTTGAAATGGTTTTAGAGTTTTAAATTACTGGAAATGCCTAAATAATAATTATCATTGCTGTTTAATTTTATATTAAATTTTTATGAATGGCATTTCAAGTTGTGAAAAAAAGTTTTTTTTTATTAAACTGAGCTTGAAGTTACACTCTGTCTGCACCATAAATATTAGTAGAAATTACAGTAATAATAATAATAATGCAACAATCAATTAAGAAGTACATATAAATGATTAAACTCTTCTTATGACTACTGTAGGTTGCTGGAATGAATGAGGTGATAAATTGCTAAACAGACTAAAACATCTGTCCATGGTGCTAGTGTATAAAGTTGAAGAGAAGCAGGAGAGAGAGAAAAACTTGAAATTCTCTCTTGTTAACCATCAATAAACAGCCATATACCCTGCTTTTTCTTCAAATGGGGTCAAAATGTGTCCTATGTCTCCATGGGATATTAATGAATTTTATTTAAATCTAAAAGAAACTATTTTAATTCTTTTTCTTCTATCTTGGTCTGAAAGATTGAAGTAGACCAAAGGGTAACAGTTGTCCTTGATCACATTTTGAGCTCAGAGAGATGGTTAAAGGTGGGGGCAGTAGTATCTCTATAAATAATCATCCACATTACAGAAACTGATTTAGTAAAAGACATCTTAGAGCACGGGTCTCCAACCTTAGCAACTTTAAGCCTGGCGGACGCATAAGAGGACTATAAGGGGCATGCATAAGTGCACAAAAGTGCCTATCGTTCCTGTCCTATTGTTTTCTTTCATTATATGTGCTTGTATATAATGTTGTGACAAAAATAAATAAATAAATAAAAAAGAATTCCCCAGCCAGCAAAGCTAAAAAATAGACATGCAAAGCTTGCTGGGGAATTCTGGGAGTTGAAGTTCGCCAGGCTTAAAGTTGCCAAGGTTGGAGACCCATGTCTTAGAAGATATATTTAGTCTTAGCAATACTTAAAAGTACATTATTTGAAATCTACTAAACTTTATTCATTTTTAACTTGTAAGTCACCCTTTCAGGTCAAAATCCTTCCAGTAAAATAATAAAACTAAATACATTGAAACAAAGCAAATTAAGAGCAACACAATTAGACATCAGGTCAACGAATAAAGCTCATTTTGGAGTGTGCTTGGAAAAATAAATGTATAAGATTTCTTGAAAACTGGCAGGTGGATCGATGAGTATGGAAATAATTTAGAAAAGGTCTTCTCCCCTAAGTTAATCAACAGCTTTCAGAGCAGAGCAAGGACTTCTGTCCCTGACTTTACAATACAAGCAAGTTGTCACTAGTAAAAGCACATTTGGGGGGATCCAAGTTCCATCCACTTAAGGCTCAAAAGTGGGAGCAAGTACTTTGAATTGGACCCAGAAATGTTCTAATAGCTAGTATGTCTGGTACAATACAGAAGTTACATATTCTGACTAGTGCATAAAATTTTAGCTGCAATTTTCACATGTTGAAATTTCTGGGCCAATGTCTAAGTAGATCCTACTTGCAGCTAATTACAGTAGTCTACTTCAGATGCCACTTCTGCATCCTCTACAGATAGAGCCACAAATATTGGCCTGAGTTAGTTAAAAAAAGCATGATTGACACTGTGTAAAATGAAGCTATTCCAGCTTGATTTAAATGCTTCTGCTTTGAGCCTGGATCCAGTTTTCAAAACTGAAAATTTTACCTGGTCAGGAATGATGTACCATAGTGAAAAGTAATACAATCTGAAGATAATTCAGAGAACTGTCCTACATGTCAAGCAAGCTCCTCATTGCATGATGGTCACTGAATGTACAGTAACTCTAAATCATTATGAGAATTATTATGAATTTTTAATGTGCTGATCACTTTCCAAGACTATGGATACTATCCTGTATTTACCCTTACATAGGGGGAAACTCCACTGAACTTTAAATAGACATGCAACGAATTACAAGACAAACATTTAAAAGATTATGTAAAAATGTATCTTAGAGTTGTTGCTTTGTTAATTCAAGCAAATAAGTAAAATGTTTAGATTAATACAGTATATCAAGAAAAAAAATTAACTGATTGGAAACAGAATCCAAAAGAATTAAGTTATTCAAACTTGTAAAGCAGCACACTTGAAACAGAACAGTTAATATACATAAAGCCAAAAATACTACCAATTTTGTTAAAATTGCTATGTTGCAAAAAGAAAAATTGATTCTTTCTTCTCACTGAGTTGTTTCTTTTGTCAAAATGAATCTTATGCTCCATTTTGAGTCATTGTGAGAAATAAGATGACATCTTTATCTAAAAAGACCATAGGAAAAAAAACTATGTATTTTCCTATGTTTCATGCTTCAGTCTTATGATACTAAAAGCTTTTCAAAGGTTTATAATGAACGTAACTATTATAATACTGGGTATAATCTAATAAGTTTATAGAAAATAATTTTGGTGAATTGCCCCAGATCCACAAAACTTTCATATTATGTAGCAGTAAATAGCTTTAAGTCTCAGATAAACCAAAAATAAACAGTGCTTTAAATAATCTGTAGTCTATTCATTTTAAATCATTTAATATACTTCTATTGTTTTGTAAATTACATACATACATCCAAATACACATGATATACTATTGCAAAGGCATAGGGTTCTGGCATTTTCCTTTACATACCCCCACTACAATTTAATGCCTCATTTAAAAACCTTTTTTCCCTGTCAATCGGGGAAAAAAGAACCCCAAATTCTTGCCCAACTTAAAATGGCTCTAAACAAAACCCAGATCCTAATATCAAAAGTATAGAAGTGCATGTTGGAGTAAAAGAATGCCAGCATAGAGGCTCAGAAAGCAAGAAATACCGAAAGGAGAATATCAACCTACTTGTAACCAACAATTTCCATCTTCTGAAATAGGAAATTATGCTTTTTGCCACCGCCACAGCCCAGCATCTTAGCTCTGGTGCTCTTAGAGTACGCCCTCCACCTCTGCAAGGCTCCCAACATTTCTGGGCTGGCTCAACTGAGAGCGAGCGCACGAGAGACCAATTCCCATCCGGTCCTGTGCGAGCCTATGGCTCTTTTGTTGATTAGCCTGCCCTCCGCTTCTACAGGCAACCAGCCAGGCACGTTCCTACCGCTCAGGGGATAAGAGCTAACAATGAAAGGGGAGAGCTGATATTCTAGGGAAGCCCCAAATCACCCGACCGTTTGGGATGGGGCTAATCAGAATCTACTGCGTTCTGTCGATCGGAAATAAGTCTTATGGGTAGTGCGCAGCTACGGGACTCGCCAACACACACACACACGTCCGTTTTAGTTTAGGGGACTAAATAAGATTTCCCTTTTCCTCGTTCCGCTCCTCCTCCCGCTCCCCCCCCCACCCGCCACCCCCCACCCCCGGTTAAGAAGAAAGGAAGAAAGGAACCGGAGGGACTTCGTAGAGGGGTGTGTTTTGTGCACTTGCAACGTAAAAGCAAGGAAGGATCACAAAGCCCTGAGCAGCGGAGAAGGTGCCAGGCAAATGCAACATGGGCGGGAGGGGTGGTGAGGAAGAGATTTCAGAAAGGAGGAGGGAGGAGAGAGAGCAGCCTGAGCCAACTCGGGGGTGGAGGTGGCAGCTATGTGGCGGCGGCGGCTCCCTACTCTTCCTCCCCGATGTGGCTAAATAACAAGGCAGACAATTTCTCTACTAACCGTGGTCTTGACCGGCACGTACAGCACTTGCATCCCTCCGCCACCAGCAGCACCACCACCACCACTGACCTCGTCCGGACTGCCGAGCTGGAAGCCTTTGGATTTGACCCAGAATTTAAATTTGGCATTATCCGTGGAGCTCGACTCGGAGCCGTTCAGGAGCTGGACAATCCGCTCGTATTTTTTACGGGTCACCGTCTTGGTTTTGCCCGAGTCCCCGTAAGTCCTGAGGCACCAGTCCTGAAACTGGCGATACATGTCCCGGTCACAGCTCTCCATAATCCGCCCTGAGAGACAAGAACAGCCCAAGCGGACCCGGGGACGGATCCCCCACACCTCCGGGGCACCTGTTCACCCCGGGCTCATGGAGAAAGAGAGCGCCAACGCCAAGATCCAGCGAGAGAAGAGGAGGAGGTCCCCGGCAATCGCTCCGTCCTCGTAGAGGGGGTTGCTTTCTGTAGGCTTGGCGATCAGTTCAAGAGTGGCCCGCCCCGGGGCCCGATCATCCCCCCAACTTGCTGTCCCCCTCCTCATACAATCCAGGCGAGCAAATCTGGCAGGGTTGCCTTCTCTTCCCCGTCTCCGGTACGTGAATGCCCCTTCAATGTTGTGCCAGGCAGGACTATCCCAGCGTCTCCAGCAGCGTCTCTTCCCCAGAGGATTGTGCCTCTATGGCACTGAAGACATGGCCCCTGAGTAGATCGAAGCCAAAAGGTTCGAAGCCAAAATACTAATAATAATAATATCATGGAGTCGGATTCTTCTCTCCTGGGCATCAGCTTCAGCCCGGATGGTGCAGGTTGGGGGTGGGGGGAGAGAGTAAAGCCCACCCTCCACCCCAGTCAGCCAACCCTCGGCTGTCTTCCTGCGTCTATCCTGGAGGACTCCGTTTCTCCAGAAGCAGGCTGGCTGTGCAGGATGGAGGAAAATGCTGAAGGGCAACCTGGCCTTACTGCCCCCTTTTATTTTACCCTAAATCTCCGCATTTTGAGTGCGAAGCTCTTGGTGGGATAGAAAGTTCTTTCCAGCTGGCGAGATACAGGGCACGTTGGGAAGAGAAACATCGACACCGCAGGCCACTTTTTAAATCTGGCTCGCGTTGTGTTTGTTTGTTTTTAATCTCACCAAAGTATATATATTTTTTTGCCCCTAATCTGAAAACATCAAATTTGGTATGAGACTGAAAGAGGCCGAGTTCAATCTGAAGAGGCTATTGGCCAGTGAGTGGTGGCTGGCGGTCGGGCTGCGTTTGTAACGACGGCACTCGCTTATGGAGGACTCGCCCAGTCTAGGCTATCCTGAGATCTCCCTCAGCTTCAGGGCGTTCGAGGAAGTTTGGCGTCCGGAGGCTTAAGCAGAACCGTCATCCCGGTTGCCTCCCCTCCGCCAAGCGGCCCTATTATTGTCCCTTCCTTTGCCGCCGTTTCAGCTCTCGCTTGAGATTCCAGACGTCTTTGGGGCAGGCCACCGACACTTCCCTCCTCCTCCTCCTCTTCCTCCTCCTCCTCTGGAGCCAAATGGCTAGTGCCGCACAACGACCCTCCAAGCAGGTGAAGGAAGACGGCAGCTGCTCCATTCAACACCTATTCGCGGCCCGGGAAAGGGAGTTCCCATCTTCCTCCTCCTCCACCACCACCACTACCTCCTCCTCCTCCTCTCCGCCGCGCGAGCCTAGACACACTCCCACTCTGCCTCGCTCCGTGCGCCTTCTCTCTCTCATGGCTTTGGGACCCGTCCAGTCCTGCTTCTTCTCTTTGGCCGCTATTCAGCCCAGCTCTCTCTTTCAGACTCTCCTCAGGCCCGTGGGGGTAAGAGGAAGTCTCATAATGGCTTTTCCTGTCCCGTCGCCTTCTCCCTCGGTGCCTCTTCCTCCATCCGAAAGGCAGCAGCACCCTGAGAGAAATGGCTGGCCTGGCACCTTGCGCGCGCCGCGCCTCTGCCTTGTCCCAGGAAGGCACTTGCAAAAACGGTCAGTACCCGCCCGCCTCCCCAGCCGCCTCCTCCTCCCCCCCCCCACCCCTCCGCTCTTCCCTCCCGCTCGCCTCCTCCCCCGCCTTCCTCCCAGCCAGCCGCTCTCTTCGTTCAGTGGCTCTACTGGGAGGTCTCGCGGCGCAAGAACCGGGACTGACAGCCGGCAACGCAAAGCTGAGCGCGAGCAAAAAGCTCCTCGCTAAACCCCCGTCTCGCTCTCTGGCCCCCTCCCAGCTCGTCGCCCGCTCTCCTCTGATTGGTCAGCCGGACAAAAGTTTCTGTGGAGACGGCTGAGCGGCAACGTGACGGACAGAATTGTCCCATTTAGGGATGCTGGGCAATGCGCATGCTGCAGGCGGGCGGCTGCAGGTTAGAGAGCGCCGCGAAGGCGAGGCTAGTCTGAGCTGCGGACGGCAAGGTGGCGCTGGGGAGGAAGGAGGAGGAGGAGGAGGAGGACGAGGCATCTCCACATCCTCGCCGACACAGCCAGGTGGGGGAAGGGGGAGGGGCGTGTGAGGGGAGCGTTTCCATGGAGACTTGTTCTGGTCTAGCCCTCCCTCCCTCCCCATCTTCCCTCCCATAAGATCAGCTGACACATTATTAGCTTAGGACCTAATTATTGCTTATTGGAGCAACACTTGAACGAGAGGGCCAGCTGCAGGAGGCAGCACAAGCCAGGGAGGGAGGGAGGGAAGTAGTTCCACCCTCTCCCAGCCCAGGGAGCTAAGAGTCCCAAGAGGGCCCTTAACTTTCAGGGTTCCAGGCAGCCACAACCACCATCGTGTGGTACTGCTCCCTTCCCACACATCCTGCATAATTTGTTGGGTGGTGGTGGGAATGAGGATAATAGCATTTATTTATTATGAGGACCAGATGATGCCTTTCCAAAAGATTCTTTCTCCAGTTCACTGGCATGGCAGATTGCTGCTTTTCACTCAGCACATCCTCCCAAAAAGCCACTAAGGCCGGCCTTTGCAAAAACAGGGCAGGAGGCTTCCTCTTCAAATGGATCTTGAGTTTCTTTTCATTCTTTAGTTTAGTTTGCTTTATTGTCATTGCACCTCAGTACAACCAAATTAAATGTCATCTTCAGTGTACATTATAAGTATAAAAATAAAACACAAACACACATCCTTCACATTCTATACAATTGAATTGAAAACCCCTGATATTGCATTAATACTGCTATATACAGTAGAATTCAATATGCTTACTGCTCTGGGATAGAAGCAGTTTTCCAGCCTATTTGTCCTTGTTTTTATTATTCTGTATCGTCTGCCAGATGGTAATAGTTCAAAAAAAGGGTCCCCAGGCTGAGATGGATCTTTAAGAATGTTTTGAACTTTCTTAAGGCAGCTGGAGCTATTAAAGCTCTTCCAAGGAGAGGAGATGGCAACCAATGATCCTCTGGGCCATGATGATATATAATCAACCAATCCATCATCCTCCCCCTAGAAACAAACAACCTACTCTCTAATAAACTTTGGTTTGGTTTCAGAATTTGGTTTCAGAAAAAAATTTCAGAAAAAAATTTGATTTCAGAAAAAAATTATCTTGTAATCTACAACTTCTTCACTGCAAAAACATATGGACTACAAATCTTGATCAGGGCAAAGCAATAGATGCAATTTACATAGACTTCTGTAAAGCCTTTGACTCAGTGGTACATGACAAACTTCTTCTAAAACTAAAATCCTAAGGCATCTCCAGACCACTCCATAATTGGATAACAGTGTTCCTGTCAAACAAGTGACAACAAGTGGTCAAAATAGGCAGTGTCCTATCAAATCCTGTTCCTGTTAATAGCGGTGTCCCCCAAGGACCAACACTCTTCATATTATACATTAACGACCTCTGTGACCATATTATAAGTAATTGTGTTCTCTTCGCCAATAATGTTAAACTATTTAACACTACCAACAATGCTGCTACCCTTCAAAAAGACCTTGACTTTGTGTCGGAATGATCAAAAATTTGGCAACTCCAAATCTCAACAAACAAATGCTCTGTCTTACATATTGGAAAAAAGAATCAGAATGCTAAATACAAGTTTGATGCACCTGACCTTGTAGATGACCCTCACTCCGTCAAAGACCTTGGAGTTCTCATATCAAATGATCTAAGTGCCAAAGCCCACTGCAACTACATCGCAAAAAAGGCATTAAGAGTTGTAAACCTAATCTTGCGTAGCTTCTTCTCCGGAAAGATTACACTACTAACCAGAGCATACAAAACATTTACTAGACCAATTCTTGATTACAGCTTGCCTGTCTGAAACCCACACTTCATTTCAGACATTAATACAATTGAGCATGTCCAAAAATATTTTACAAGAAGAGTCCTCCACTCCTCTGATCACAACAAAATACCTTATGCCACCAGACTTGAAATTCTGGATTTAGAAAATTTAGAACTATGCCGCCTTCAGCATGACCTGAGCATAACTCATAAAATCATCTGCTACAATGTCCTTCCTGTTGAAGACTACTTCAGCTTCAACCACAACAATTCATGAGCACACAATAGATTTAAACTTAAAGTGAACCACTCCAATCTTGATTGTAGAAAATATGACTTCAGTACAGAGTTGTTATGGTCTGGAATGCACTACCTGACTCTGTGGTCTCATCCCAAAATCCCCAAAACTTTAACCAAAGACTGTCTACTGTTGACCTCTCCCCATTCCTAAGAGGTCTGTAAGGGGCGTGCATAAGAGCACCAGCTTGCCTACCGTTCCTGTCCTAATGTTCCCTTTGGTTGTATTCAATTTGTGTGGTTATTTCATGCTTATACTAATATATATTGTTGTGTTTGACAAAATAAATAAATAAATAAATGAATGAATGAATGAATGAATGAATGAATGAATGAATGAATGAATGAATGAATGTTAACCCTCTGGAGCACTGTCCTATCTGCCTCTGTGGAAATAGCAAACCATACACAAGTGCAGTAAGTTAAAATACTCTCTATGGTGTAGCGGTAGAAGGCCACCAGCAGTTTTTCATTCAGTTGTTGTTTCCTGAGAAGTCTCGGGTAGTATAATCTCTGTTGGGCCCTTTTGACCAGTGCTGCAATGTGAGTGCCCAGGTCAGGTCCTCTTTTATGATAACACTCAGAAACTTAAAACTGGCCACTTGCTGTCCGCTTGGTCTCCAAGGGCTGGATGTCTGATCTGTCCTTCTATAGTCCACTATAAGCTCCTTGGTCTTATTGGTGTTAAGGACCAAATTATTGTCTCCACACCATGAAAGCAAATTTCAAAATTCAAGTAAGTTACTTAATGAATCCCAGTTATTGGTGCCAATGGTTGAAGAAAATATCCTCACTGCTGTGGAGAAAGGAACTCCCTTTTGCATTTCATGAAAGATTCTTAGATGGTCCCTGGTAAGTAAGGAGACGTTCCAAAGAAAATTCAGTCCATCAGCTGCTTAGAGACACAGTTCTTGCACTATGGAAAAGTTTCTATTTGGGTAGCCCAATCCAGTATTTCACTTTTAACAGATTAACAGAGTTGGAAGGGACCTTGTAGGTCATCTAGTCCAACCCCCATTCAAACAGGAGACCCTATACCATTTCTGACAAATGGCAGTCCAATCTTTTCTTCAAAGTCTCAAGTGATGAGGCTCCCACAACTTCCAAAGGCAAGCTGTTCCATTGGTTGATTGTTCTCACTGTCAGAAAATTTCTCCTTATTTCTAGGTTGATTGGTCTCCTTGGTCAATTTCCATCCATTATTCCTTGTCTGGCTTTCAGGTGCTTTGGAAAACAGCTTGACCCGCTCCTTTCTGTGGCAGCCCCTCAAATATTGAAACACTGCTATCATGTCTCCCCTGGTCCTTTTCTTCACTAGACCAGCCATACCCAGTTCCTGTAACCATTCTTCATATGTTTTAGTGTAAGAAGCTTATTGATGGTTATAGGAAGTGATTGATTTCAATTATTTTTTCCAAAGGGTGTGCAACCAAATATTAAGTTAAGGGTGCCAATAATTTTGTCCAGCCCATTTTTGGAGTTTTGTGTGACATTATGTCCAATTTGCTTTTTTTCCTGCCTCTTTTTGTTTTGTTCCAATACACACAAAGTGAATAAACACGTGTATAGCAAAACATGTGTTACTGCAATGCTTTTCTGTGAGAAATACTTGATTTTCTGGAAAAATTTCTGGAGTGCCAACACTTTCGGCCATGACTGTATTAATTAGAAACTCATCAGACCAACCAAGAGTTCTCACTCAAGGCACAAACTGCCAGGCTTAAATTATCAGACTTTAGACACCTAACTCTCTGGAGAAGGTTCCACTACTGAAAAAAGTGGAAATAGAGAAGAAAAGGACAACCCACAGCAATATGGACAGATTCAGTTCTAATGTGATGACTGCATTGTTGGAATCCTAACCTGGAGATCAGGTTAGGGAGAGGTTACCATGGAAAATATATGCTTACTGAGAGTCAACTTGATGGTACATAATCAGAAACACAAAATACAAGGTGGAATAAGAAGAGAGAAAGGAAAATTAAAAAAACACACATCATGAGACCCCAATCTATTTAGGCTGGTGGACACATTTGGCATTTTGAGAATGTATGCCCACACAAAATAGCCCTCATGGGGAACATAATAAAGCACTAGTCTAATAGAATGTTACTTGCCGCCTCCTCTTGTCTCCTTGATTTCCACAGAATGTTTCTTATTATACCCACTTACTTTTGTCTTGTTTCTGGTTGAATGTATTGCCAAGCATCCATAATTTTCACTTTCTGAGAAAGCATAAAAGACTCATTTGGGATTCAAAGCCATTCTTGGAAAGAAAGAATGGAAACAACTATGGTGATTTGAGCACTGCTTTATACCAGTTTTCCATTATTAATTAAACAATATAAAAAGATAGGAAGTGAGATGTTGGCAGTACCTCTGGATAGCACATTGGAACGCTAGTAATAAGCTAATGTACTGGTACTAGACAATTGATACTGAAATACGAAATATTTCAAACATGAAAAGTAATAGCATAATATACAAAGTTTCATGAAAAAAATATACATGGTTGCTAGGAGTCAACACTGACTTGATGTAAATTACAATTTACAAACTTTAGTTCAAACAGTGTATCCATTATTTTGTTCATGTTGCATTTATGCTTCCACTTTCTTTTATTGTTTTTTTGGAGCTACTATTACATACAAAAGTTAGAAATTAGATAGTTGCCTACAGAATATTTTCAGAATTAAATCCACAGTTTCAAGCTGTCTGTAACAGAGCTTATTTCTTAAGAAACAAATTTGTAGTGACATTTAACCAGGAAAATGAATAAGAATTGCATTGGTTTTGTTTTGCCACCTTTTCTTTTAACAATTTGTAATATTTTGTAAGATCTCATAAGACATCCCATATTGTTAAAAAGTGACAGATATATGTACTTTATTATGTTTTCTGTGTTGTTGAATTTGCCATTACATTTGCTTTTCTGGGTTAATAATTTGTTTAAATTGTTTTCAAAAATCTGTTCAATAATTTTAAAATAAGATATCTTCCTGATGGATGGAATTTTTAAGGATCTTTTTGTTTTTTCTATTTTAACTGTACTTTTTAGAATTAATTATTTAAGTCTATGTATGAATTTGTGTGTGTATTTTTTCAGGAATGAAAAACTAATCATGATTTTATTCTCTTAATTAGACTTTGAAGAGCAGTTCAACTTTTTAAATTTAAATTTAGTTTAAAAACAATCTTTTTTATCAGTTGGTTTTATTTTAATTTAATGTTTTAATGCCATTGTCTTCCAAGAGTTGTCTTTAACTAGGGAAATCAAGGAAGCTTGTATTTCAGATTCTAAAAAACCTAATTTCATTGATATGAAATTTGGAAGAGACATCCTATTTGGAAAAAGTAAAAAAATAATGTCATGGCTGCATTCTATTAAATTAGGAGCCTCCAGCCTTGGTAACTTTAAGACTTGCGGACTTCAACTCCCAGATTTAAACTCTGGGAGTTGAAGTCGGCAAGTCTTAAAGTTGCCAAGGTTGGAGACCCCTGTATTAAATTATATATTATCTTCCTTATCTTTAAGACAAACATGACTAGAAGGAAGTGATGTCTGCCACTACTGTTGTAGATTTAGATGCACTGCATTGGCTCTTTACAGGGCTGCTATAAACATTACTTCCTTGTGGAGTGAAGACCATTAAAACAACAGCCTATCCAAAATCATATTGAAGATGAACATGGCTAGTTATGCAATAGATCTTTTTCCTATCTGGTTGATAAAAGTCTACCGAAAAGCAATGGGTTCTTGCTTGCCAAAATGATCACTGGCTCCTTTTTAAAGGGCAAGTTATAATCAGAATTAAATCTGTCAGGTTCTTTTTAAAAAAAAAAAATCATAACTTTAAATGTAACCACATCTATGTTTCAAATTTCAAATAGCTGCTCCCCGGAGAAGATACTTTAATAGGCTGACATATTTAGGTGCTACCACCATCTTTATTATTGTTATAGGTGCCAGTGCTCATTTCAGGTAAAAAAAGAGACACACAGAGAGAGAAATAACATTCTGGTGATTGGCTCCCAACTTCAAAAGATTCTGGGCATAAAACATTAAAATATATAATCAAGACGATTGAAATTATGACAGAAAATGCACAATAGCCTGGAGTAAAATACAATCATAACTAAAAAAGAACCATGATAGAGGCTGTACAAACACACTAATGCCAGGCTTGAGAACAGGCCCAGGTCTTAAGAGTTCCCAGAACCTCCGCAAAAATGGGCATACATACCAGTAGTGGGATTCAAAAAGTTTTCCTACCAGTTCTGTGGGCGTGGCTTGGTGGGCGTGGTGTAGCTTGGTGGGTGTGGTTTGGTGGGCATGGCAGGCGAAGAATATTGTAAAATCTCCATTCCCTCCCCACTCCAAAATCCCCATTTCCTCCCTGACTTGGGAGGCAGAGAATAGATGGGGGCAGGCCCAGGCAGAGGTGGTATTTACCGGTTCTCTGAGCTACTCAAGATTTCCACTACTCATTCTCCAGAACTGGTCAGAACCTGTTGAATACCACCTCTGATACATACCTCTGGGGAAATGCTGTTCCAGAGGATACTGGCAGTAACAATGAAAGCATGCTTCCTTGGTCTAATAAGATCACAATTTTTAATTGAAGGGATTTGGCGCATCCCCACTCTGTCCAAACATACTGGGTTGGCAGAAATGATAAGGAAATAGGTGTTCCTACACATAATTGGGCCCTATGCAGAGGCGGTATTCAGCCTGTTCAGAGCAGTTCGGGCTAACTGATAGTGGCGACTGCAGATGGGCCTGCCCTGCCCACCTGCCCGGATGTAATGCTGTCCTATTTAGCCATGTTTTTGAGGCTGGGCACATGCGCAGAAGGCACGCAGGTGCAATAAGTGTACGGAAGACCGGATGCATGTGTGGAAGGCGCAAGGGAGGGAGTGAAGCAAGAATATGTGAAACCCACTGCTAGCCCTATGCTTTGAAGAATTTTAGGTGATGATGAGAATTGCATCCAGAAGCTGAATAGCAACCAATGTAGCTTGTGTAGCAGTGATGACATATGGACATAATGAGAAGTGCCAGTTACTATTCGTTCTGCTGCATTTATAATCTATTTATTGTCCTGTATCTTTCTTTGGGATATTTATCAGGAGCAACTGAAGAAATACACTGATTACATGCAATTCTGTTCCCTTTTTCATCCAGCCCCAGATATGTTTCAATGCTTATGCAGTGCCTGTTCTTAGACTGTGATTCAGAGGGACTGAATTCAAATACAACCAAAGCAGTGGTGAAATGTAAAATTTGTTGCTACCGGTTCTGTGGGTGTGGCTTGGTGGATGTGGCTTGGCGATGTGGTCATGCGACTGGGTGGGCGTGGCTAACTCTTTTTTTTTACTTTTTAAAGCATTTTTACTATCAGTTCAGGTGACTAGGTAGTAAAAACATGCTTTAAAAAGTAAAAAAAGGTTCTAACAATCACAGCTGTGCCGCGCGATTATTGGAACCTTTTTTTAAACTTTTTTAAAGCATTTTTACTACCTATTTGCTGGAAGCGGTAGTAAAAAAATGCTTTTAAAAAGTAAAAAAAGGTTCCGATGATCGCACAGCACAGCTGTGATTGTCAAAACCTTTTTTAAAGCATTTTTTACTACCTATTCACTGGAACCAGTAGTAAAAAAATGCTTTTAAAAAGAGAAAAAAATCACGATCTTTGGAACCTTTTTTTTTCTTTTTTAAAGCATTTTTTTACTACCAGTTCAGGTGAATAGGTAGTAAAAAATGCTTTTAAAAAGTAAAAAAAAAGGTTCTGACAATCACGCGGCACAACTGTTATCATCGGAACCTTTCTTTTACGCTTTTAACGCATTTTTTTACTACCAGACCATCTGACCATCACCTTTTATCTTTGATTTAACACTTTTCAGGATGTGGAGGTTTTCTTGCTTAAAAAAAAAAAAGACCGCAGTTTTAAGAGAAATACCCAAAAAATGCCTTTTATCTAGATAAAGTATCTAAAAAGAGCTTGCAATTTTTTATTTTATTATATATCTTCATCACATTAGTGAGTTGCTTTATGCCACATCTATTTCTTTTGTTGAGTAATAACAGAAAATATGAGTTGTGTTTTAAGAGCATTTGCATCATTCCAGGATATCACCTGGGGATTCCACTACTAGGCATATGAGACAACACACTACAAGCAGTCCCTGGGTTAACAGTGTCTGACTTATGGACCACTTATATTTAGAAAAAGGCTGCCTATTACTAAAAATGGTGACTGGCATTCTCCTTTCTCAAGTTGATGAAGCACTGAAACCATGCAATGCTTTCAGGAACCGCTGAATATGGTCTGTTTTCAGCAGTTTTCAGTGGTTCCTGAAAGCATCGTGCCGCTTCAGCACTTCACTGCCTCAAGCAGGACAACACCATCTGCCATTTTTAATAATGGGAAGTCCATTTGTATGTATAAGTTCTGACTTACATTCAAATTCAAAAAGGCAGTTAGGAATAGAATTTGTTCTCAAACTTTCTTAAGCTGGAGACTGCCTGTATACAAGTGGAGAGTTTGTTAGAACTACTAGATAGGACTTCTTGGACTGGAATAAAATGGAGCATCTTACCCAATTTGCTGTAACTGTATAATTTTGTGGAAATTTTTGAAAAGGATCTTGTACTCTTTCTTGAAGTAAAGCACCATTTCAACATTTTCTATAGTTTTATTTTCCAGTACTGATCATACTATCTTAAGAAAAGATAAGACATTTGTACTGATTATTTCATAGCTGGGTGAGAGATAATGATAGTTCATATATGAATATAATCTGGATTTACTGAAAGATACTTTAACTCCTAATTAATAAGATGATCAATAAAGTGCAGAAATGTATTCTAATATTTCTAATGTTTTAGTTGTTATTTCTATTAAAATAATTCATCCACTCCTTATCTCAGACCTTCAAACATAAACATAGAAGGTTTTATGCAAGATTACTTCAATATTAAGCTACTTTGCTTAATATATTCCCCCCCCAAGCTATGAAATATTGACTAAAATGGGGGGAGAACATGAACTTGCAAAAGAATTGGAGACTGGGATAGTCCTTCTCCCCCTTGCTGTTTAATATTTACATGAAGTCACTGGGATAGGCCATCCGGCAGCATGAGGTGAGGCATCAACAATATGCAGATGATAACCAGTTATATCTTTCCAACCTCACACTGGGCAGAAGATGCAGAAGAAAACTTGACGTTGCATCTGGAAGCTGTTAGAGCCTTTCTTATTGACAGTTGTTAAGTCTGGTGTTATGTGGCAGGTGCTTGTCTGTTTTAATTTTAAAGTCCCAGACCACTTTAGTTTCTTCATTTTGTATAACTTTCTCTATGTTATGGTCCCACCAGTTCTTGCTTGCAGGCAAATGGTATTTCTTGCAGATCTTCCTATGCACCATTGTTGCTGCTATGTCATGCCATTGTTTGTACTCAAGTCTGTCTTTTTGTTATTCATCTAATTTCTTGTAGGCCAGTTTGGTCTATTTAGTACTCAGTAGGGCTTCCTGGTATACTAGCTTCAGTACATCTTTCTCACTATCCTTGAGGTATTTTTCTAATATCCTTTTCCTTCGTCAACCATCTGGTATACTTGTAACTTTATTTTATTGTTGTTGTTATTATTATTATTGTTATTACTTAAGATTTAATCTTCAATTCGATTCCTAGTCTGGGACTGGTAAAAAGTCCAGTCCAAGATCTAACCAAAGACCTAAGAGCTGTTAAGCTGTTGTTGTTATATCAATTCACTCATTTTATTGCTTGTATTAGGAGCTATACTAATTGCAGTTGGCTTCTAGGTGCAATTCAAGCACTGGTCATCTATTGCTACTACTGGTCATTTACTACTAATAAAAAATTTATACATGTGAACTGGGCAAAATGGTGCATTATAAGGCAATGATTTGTTAACCAAATGGGCTGACGTACAAAATGTGTTCAAAATCCAGGACCCATGACTTTCATAGAAATGAAATGTGGCAAATTTTATAAAACGTCTCATGAAATTAAAATTATCATAAAACATTTTCTGACATAATACAAAGTGTCAAAAAACATTTCCTCTGATCAACTTCTGATGTTTGATGTAAGCTGTAGTTTACAGTTCAATATGGGCTAATTTCAAGGTAGATACATTTCTGAATATCTCCTGAATTTTTAAGAGTTTTTCCAGTACATTAAAAGTTCTGCCATTGTTGAAAACACTGAGGATTCTAAATAAAGAAATATCTCTGAAATGATGACCAAACAGGTGGTTCAGTCATCTTTAAAATTCTATATGGCTTAGAGCCTGGGTATCTCCAAATCCGTCTTCAAGTTGAATCTGCCTAGATGGCAAAATAGAAGAGCTTGCTGAAGATCCCATTGCTCAAGGAATGCACCCTTTAGAGACACTTAGTCAAGCTTTCTCAATAAACATCCTACCCATCCTATTATATTTTAGAAGAGCTGTAATAGCTTCACCCTTCAGAAAGGTATTTACAGTCAGGTAATGCTATTTCCTAATGGTGATGCACTAGCTGATTATTTGTTTTGATTTTTAACCTTATTGTATATGCTCTATAAACTGCTTAGAATCTCTAAAAATAGAGTAGCATATAAATTTAAATAAGTTAAATGTGCACTGCTGTGATGCACAGGAGAATTCAAAGTAACACCTCCCGCATTTGTCAGAAATTTATGAAGTTTATACATGAGGACTAGAGATAGAAAGGGGAAGGAGAAGAGTAAGTCAATCAGAGCAAAAGACATATGAAAACTCATTAATCTCAAAACACAACCGTAGTTTCAACAGGGAAACCATGAGCATCCTAGACCAGGGGTGTCAAACTCACATCATCACAACGGTGTCATGTGATGTATTGGGACTTTTTTTTCCCCTTCGCTAAACTAGGCATGGGCGTGTCCAGCACGCCGACATGTGAACTAGGAGTTTGACAGCCCTGTCCTAGACAAAGCTAATTGCAAAAATGTAGGGAATTCCTGGAAGTTTGATATTCAGACAAATCGGTCATTAATACACACAAGAAATTATAAAATCATATTTCAAGGTCAAGGGTCAAGATTCCCCTCGCACATACATGCTAGTCGTTTCCAACTCTAGGGGGTGGTGCTCATCTCCGTTTCAAAGCCGAAGAGCGAGCGCTGTCTGAAGACGTCTCCGTGGTCATATAATATAGGATAAAATCATAGTTACAAACCATTAAAAGAGACAATACAAAATCTAAGAAGAAAACACAAAGATCAGAATATATCCTCCTTAGCAGCCAACATCCAGATACGTAGGCATTAATATTGGACAAACAAAGAGAAAACAATACCCTAATCAAGGAATTTATCAAGAAAAAAACCACTCCCCTACCAATATTGGCAGGGCATGCTACTGTTAAAAAACAAGGAACAAACTCTGTACTAGAAATAATTGATGTTATTATAATGCTCCTTGATTTTCATTGCTATAGCTCATACACCTTTTCCATTTTTGACTGTCAGGTAGTGTCATCAACATAGTGCTGGTAACAAATGTTTCTTCTTCCAATTTTAAAGCCACATTTACCTGTGATTCAAGTTGCTGGTTGTTACCTATAAAGTCCTAGAGGGCAGAGGGCCTTGTTACTTGAGGGACTGTCTCCCATGGTATCTGCTCAACCACTTCAATCTTACAGGGTTCTGGGTTGTTTTCAATTAAACCAGAGGTGGGAGAACTATGGCCCCTTTATGACTTATGGACTTCAACTCCCAGAATTCTGAGCCAGCTATGCTGGCTCTAGAATTCTGGGAGTTGAAGTCTACAGATCATAAAAGGGCCATACTTCCCCACCCCTGAATTAAAGATGCCACATATTGGGACCTTGAAAGTATGCCTTTTCTATAGCTGCCCTCCTAAGATCTGATAGCCCCATCTTTTGTGTTGTTCAGGAGATTGGTTGGTAAAGATGTGGCTCTTAATCCAGGCTTTTCATGCAGACTCCTTACTTCACTCCATCTTGCCTTACTACCTTTTATTTTTTATTGATTTCATTGTAATTTTGGTGGGCTGTTGTGTGACACCCTGAGTCACTGAACAGCAAAGAAGTTTAATACATTATTATGGCTGATCACAGTCAACCAGATGTTTAGACTGAATCTGATATTTTCTACCACTTGTTGAGTCCTTCTGGAGGACCTGGGATAGGCAGATGTTGTTAATTATATTAAAGGTATCATCACAGGATGTAAAGCTTCCTTTTGTAATTGACTGATGGTGAATTTGTCAATGCTAATGGTGTTCAAGTGATGTTCCAGGTGTTTTAGGATTGCACCCAAAATGCCTATCATTGTTGATATTATCTTTACTTTCTTTTGTTTACCACAGTGGTTCTACTTCTATTTGCAGGTCTTTGTATTTTTTTTAATTTCTCCAATTCTTTCTCTTCTGTTCTGCTGCCTCTAGGTATTGCAATGTCCACAATCCAGACTTTATCTTTCTTATCAATAATTGTTAAGTATGAAGGCTTGTGTGAAAGATGTTCATCTGTTTGAATTCTAAACTCCAAGAGCACTTTATCTTCTTCATTTTCTACTACTCTATTTTGTGGTCCCATCATTTCTATATCATTATGCTTACCTGTCATCAAATATAAAATACTGGAAGCCAACGTGTTAATTTTTCAATTTAGACAACTTTGGAATACACACACACACACACACACACATACACATGCACACATACACACCACATATAGTCCACAACTTACAATCATTTATTTAGTGACTGATTATAGTTAGAATGGCACAGAAGAAAATGACTTATGACCATTTTTCATACTTATGACTGTTGCAACACCTGTGTGATCACGTAATCAAAATTTGGATGCTTGGCAACTGGCATGTATTTATTATGGTTGCAATGTTGCAGGATCATGTGATCACTTTTTGTGACCTTCTGAAAGCAAAGTCAATGGGGAAGCCAGATTCACTTAACAACAGTATTACTAACTTAATAACTGCAGTGATTCATAGTTATTCTGTGGAAAGGAAGATTGTAAAATGGGACAAAATTCACTTAACAATTGCCTTTATTTTATTTATTTTTATTTATTTATTTTGTCACAACAATATATGTAACTATCATACAGAAAGGTTATATAGTATATAAAGGTATATATATATATATATATATATATATATATATATATATATATATATATATATATATATATATATATATATATATATATATGAAGAAGAAAAGAAAAACAATAGGACAGGAATGGTAGGCACGTTTGTGCGCTTATGCACGCCACTTATGGTCCTCTTAGGAATGGGGTGAGGTCAATAGTAGAAAGTTTTTGGTTAAAGCTTTTAGGATTATGAGAAGAGACCACAGAGTCAGGTAAAGTATTCCAAGCACTGATGATTCTGTTACAGAAGTCATATTTTCTAGATTAATCTAGATTAATCTAGATTAAAGCGGTTGACATTAAGTTTAAATCTATTGGTTGCTCTTGTATTATTGCAATTAAAGCTGAAGTAGTCTTTGACAGGAAGGACATTACAATAGATGATTCTATGAGTTAAACTTAGGTCTTGTCGAAGGCGACAGAGTTCCAAGTTTTCCAAGCCTTGCTTGGCGGTGGAAATTTTGGGCTCAGTTGTCATAAGTCAAGAATTACTTTATTAGCATCTAAGTATACTAAAACTCCAGTATGTCTTGAAACAATTACATCAGTTAAAAATTATGGAATATAATATCTAATAAAAAAAGATTTCACCCTTTTTTCCCATACTAAATTTATCAGGAAAATCAAAAATTCCCAATTTAAAAATGATGATGATATGGAAAAATTGGATGGAAATAGAAATATGCTTTGGACCAATTGATAGATGATGATGATGATGATGAATTTTTAACATATGCTGTGCAAAGAGATAAATATGATCTATCAGCTGAAACCCAATGGCAATATTTGCAAGATACATTTCTTTGGACCAACATATTCAGTTTCTGAGAACAACATTAAATACCTACAATTAAATACCTACAATTAAATACCTACAATTAAATGCATAGCAGTGGTGGGTTGCTACTGGTTTGCCTTGGTTTGGCAGAACCAGTAGCAGTGGTGGCAGGAGGCTCCATTCACCCACCTGAATATCATCAAATGCAGAAGTGGTGCCCAAGCAAACCTGGAGCAAAGGTAAGTGAGACCCACCCCGATATGCTAAGAAATCAACGGAATAAAGAATTAGTTTGTATATTGCCTAGATAATAGGGAAGTGTCTTAACTTTTATAGCAAGAAGGTCAGTGAATCTCAAATTACAATTATGCAACAAAAATATTTAGAATTTGTTGGATTCAATTATGTTTGTGTAGAAAAGGACTGTCAAAAATAGTATTTTGTTGGAGATGTACTGAAGATAGTGTTTCTTTAAAATACCTCCTAAATTTTGAAAGAAATTAGCGGATTACATAAATATGATTGTATGACAAAAGCTAGCATTTTCAGAGGCTGATGTTCTCTTTAATTACATGCCTAGTACATGTAATTTGACAACTGAACAACATAAATGGATTATCTATGCCCTCACTGTGATCAAAAGATTGATATTGCAGCATAGGAAAGGTAAATGTATGGCCCCTATTCACTCAGTGAAGACTTGTTGCGCTTGTCACTTATGAGCGGATTGCCTATAAATGTAGACTCTGTATGGACAAGCATAATGAAATATGGGACTTATTTATACAGAATATAGAAGGTAGATCATTCAACGTTAAATAGATCAAAGAATGATCCTCCAGACCAGTGTTCCAAACAAACTCCACCTGTTTTGCTTCCTGTGATGCGCTGTGTTGATATATGCAGTCTTATAAAAGCTAGAGAGCATACAGTCAGCCATGGAAGCCATGGTGTCTATCTATGCATACACATCTTGTCATGGTCCTGTTGGAGCCCGAGTCCATGGAGGAGATGAGCCGGAGCTGGGGCCAATGAAGGTTGAGGAGGCAGCCCCGGGTCCCTCAGGTTTGACATGGCTTGCCAGCAGGGAGGAGTGGGGGCAGGACAACCCAGTGAGTGGGGAAGAGAGGGCAGTCAGTGGAGATGAGGAACGATGGAGCTCAGGTGATGAGCAAGGACCACTCCCTCCTGATCCCCGAGCATGGAAAGTGGAGAGGAAGCGAGAACAGTGCAGGCTGACCTGATGACTCTGGAGGAGAGCGCCCTACCCCTCTTCTCAAGGCACACCTGGGGACTGGGACTTAAGGAGACACTGTGTGGAGGAGTGTTGGTCAGGAACAAATGCTGAATTTGTGGAGTGTGCCATTGCCAATGTCTGGAGTTTGCAGGACTTCTTGCCTTGTTCCTTGCTTTGTGGACTCATTGCTTTATTCCTTGCTTTGTGGACTCATTGTTTTGGTTTCTTGCTTCATGGATTCATTGTCTTGTTCCTTGCTTCATGGACTCATTACTTTGTTCCTTTGCCTTGCTGGACTTTTTGCTTTGAAGCCATTGTGCTAACAGCGTTTTGCTGGACTACTTGCAGCCAGAGGCTGCGGTGTGTGAGCGCTTTGCTCTGGGACTTGCCATAAATGTGATAGCATTTGGGGGAAAATTGGAGCAATAAAGGGGAGTTTGAACTATCAGCTGGCTGTGTTGCTTTGGTGCCTTGTCCCAGGTTATCACACATCTGGAAGAAGCTTGTGTAACAACTATAAGAGCCTGGAAAATAATGCAGCTTTAATGATTTAAAGAAGGTGCTTTATTATGTATTTCTACATGTTCTAAATCATTTCTTTTGAAGGATTTACACAACCCACACATCTATAAATAAAACAGACAAGATAAAATTCAACAAATAAAAAAATGAGGCCCTGTTCATACATCACATTAAGCCATGATTTGTTTGTCTATTACAACTAATTGGATTGCCATGCTAAGCCATAAACCAGTGCAATGCTGGGTTCACACAATATAGGTAAAGGTTCCCCTCACATATACGTGCTAGTCGTTCCCTACTCTAGGGGGTGGTGCTCATCTCCGTTTCAAAGCCGAGGAGCCAGTGCTGTCAGAAGACATCTCCGTGGTCATGTGGCCAGCATGACTCAATGTCAAAGGTGCACGGAACGCTGTTACCTTCCCACCAAAGGTGGGCCCTATTTTTCTACTTGCATTTTTTATGTGCTTTCGAACTGCTAGGTTGGCAAAAGCTGGGACAAGTAACAGGAGCTCATCCCACTAGGGATTCGAACCGCTGAACTGCTGACCTTTCGATCGACAAGCTCAGCATCTTACCCATTAAGCCACCGCATCTCCAATATATCCAATATATAATCACACAATATATAATAATATATTGTATAATAATATATAATAATAATATATAATATATATTATATATATTATATAATAATATATAATATAGGGACTCGGTGGCTCAGGGGTTAAGACAGCTGAGCTTGTTGATCGAAAGGTTGGCAGTTCGGCGGTTCAAATCCCTACTGCTGCCGTTTAACAGGGTGAGCTCCCATTACTAGTCCCAGCTTCTGTCAACCTAGCAGTTTCGAAAGCATGTAAAAATGCAAGTAGAAAAAATAGAGACTACCTTTGGTGGGAAGGTAACAGCGTTCCGTGCGCATTGAGTCATGCCGGCCACATGACCACGGAGATGTCTTCGGACAGCGCTGGCTCTTCGGCTTTGAAACGGAGATGAGCACCGCCCCCTAGAGTCGGCAATGACTAGCACGTATGTGCGAGGGGAACCTTTTCCTTTACCTTTAATATATAATATAATAATAATAATATACCTAATATATAATCACACAATATAGAAAGCCATAATAAAATAGCTCTGAGGCAGTGCAATGTATATATCTAGCTATTATGCTTATTTTAAAGAAGAGTTGATTACTGTGTAGTTTTGAATCCATGCTAAAGTGATCACCTGAATACATTTTTTAGTTTGTCCTAAAATAGACAATTGAATGGAATGCTCTGTACCTTGACACATGTACCAAGAACTGAGCACAGACAGGCAACTCACTACTTTTCAATACAAGTATAAAAGATTAAAAGGAAAAAAAGAGGGGGGGGGGAAATAGAATTACAACTTTAGACCTTTCTATTGAGTAATTGCTATCTGATACTTTCCCTTCCATCTTTGACCCTTTTTAATTCCCAAATCCATAAATTATCAGATCAGTCTTTTTTTTCTTTCTGCAAATGGTTCATATAGGTTTCCAGTCTTTAAAAATAATATTTATCATCTTTTTCTCTGGCCAAATTAGATAACTGTACCATTTCCACAAGGAAGCACGGTGAATGGCAAGATGTGGCTAAATACACAATTAATGCAAAGAGTTAACTCCTCAAACATAGTGAACCTACAGTTATTGGGATGTCAGTTTGATGTGTAAAAATTAGAAAAAACAAGGCGTTTCTTCTCTCAGTATTTACAACAGAAATTTAACAGTTCAGTCAGTTGCATTTACATTTATTAGCTTATATTTATTGGTGTAATAATTGGCACTGTGCTTTATGAAGTAACATAAAAGCTATTTAAACGAACATCCTGACAGTAAATGTAAATGTTAATATTTAAAAGTAATAGCAAGTGAAATACTGAGATGAAGTGTTTTCCACCAGAGGGCACTTGAAAATCTTGCATGACACTATTCAAGAATAGAAAATGAAGTCATTACAATAGTTTCTAAACAGCATTACTGAAATATATAGATAGGACTATGTAAATATAACTACAGTAAAAAGAAAAATAAACATTTTCTATTCCCCACATTATCCTTTTTTTCCTGCTTATACGCTATTGTTCTATAAATCATTTTTTCGATTTAGCATTTCCCAAATTCATTGGAATGCAATTTCCATAATTTCCCCAACCACTTCTAAAAATTAAAAAACAAAGCACATCATTCTTCATTTGCTTTTCTACACAGTAGTCCTGAATCAACACAGAACATCAAAGGCTCCAATCAAAAACTAGTCTATCTGTTTCTTATTGCCTTAAACCATACATATTTTATGATTTTGTTATCACATCAGTTTTCCCTCTACCAACCAACACCTTGAATTGTACCCAGAAATATACCGGTAACCAATGCAGCTCACACAGTAATGGTGTTACTTATGCCATATATCTGACACCATTTACTACTCACACAGCTGCATCCTGTACTACTTGAAGTTTTTGAATATTCTTCAGGGGCAGGTCCATATAGAGCATGTTGCAGTAGACTTTCTGTTCCATTGACAATGGTATCATTCTGGATCAACTCTGAGGGTTGGGAACAATTGGCACAATATTGGGTTGGCTACTTTTCTTTCTAAGGGGTTGATCAAGAGTAAGAGATCCAGTCCCTACTAAGTGAAGTGCCACAGAGTTTGGTGCTCTACCCACTTCTGTTTAGCATCTAATTAAACTGCTGGAGAAGACCATCTATCACTATGAGGTGAAGTACCAGTGGTACTCAACTTATGGCCATTCAATCAGAGACTATTTGAAGTCACAGCTGAACTGTTGAACAAGGCACATATGTCCAGACCCAGTTATGGCCATTGCAGCATTGTCAGGTCAAGTGATCAAAATTTAAGCACTTGGCAGCTTGCCAGTAGGGTCTTCAGTTCCCCTCGCCTGCCTGTCTCTACCCCAGCTATACCCTTTTGGCTCCCTGTGCTCCATGGCATCTGCCACATTAGCTGACCTTTGCTGTCTTCTTGTTCTTGCTGCTAGTCAAGTATGCCTACATGGTCCTTTGTGTTAGGCAGCTGCTGGCCATATGAGGCTTTCTTCCTTAGTTGTAAAATTGGGTTTGGTCACATGAAGGTTGGTTGTAAAATTGGGTTTGGCCACATGACGCCTCACTTAAAAACAACACTGTTTAATGTTGAATTCTTAGTTCCCAATTGTAGTCATAAGGACTAACTGTAATTCCAATTATTTCTTGATACTGGAATATTTGCTAAATGAGCAATGTGAAGTTTCACAAAAACTCAAGCACTGGTGCATGATTGCTAACAATTAAGTCCTCCAAAAATTCTCCCATGGTTTAAAAAGGTGTTTGCGAATATTTAATAAGTGTTTAACATTAGCTATTGACCTTTTTTCTCCAGGATGTTTCAATAATTAGTAGTAGAAGGCAGAAAGGATTTTATTATAAGAGATCACATATTTAGAGGCTGTTTGTGACAGTAATTCCTTGATTCTTAAACTGATATATTTTGAATTTGATATTGATTTCCAGATTAAATCAGTTGAAAATCAAGATTGTGATTATTATTTGGGTGATAGATTGGATGTTAAGAATTAGATACTTTATTTAAAACTCTTGAAAACAAACAGTACTGTAATTCAGCAAATACAGTATTTCCCAATATGATGTATTTCAGACATATTAAACAAAAACTCCCAGAATTCACAATAAATAAAGAATGAACATACTGCCTGAAAATTTTGGAGATAATAGGCCAAACCATCTCAAGGACATCACACAATATAAAGGTGATCTGTGCTATACTAGTTTATTACAGGTATGCAATATTAGTTAAAATGTTGCAAAAAATCTAGTGCCAATTTACTTAGCTGTTAGTTCAACTGATAATACTAATTGCAACTTTCTACCTTAAAAATAGATGTGGCAAGTATATTAGGAGTGACTATTGCAATAAGCGATGCGTGAGTCAGTTTCTTTTGCATTTTCAGGGAATTGAAATTGAAATCTACAGTGAGTAATACATAAAGTGTTAGGACTGTGCAAAGCCTGGAAGAGACAATTTAATTCAAAGCAGATTCAATCAAATCACCCCTTTTAAGTAAATCTTTGAACTGCATCTCTGAGGCATTTTAAGATGTCAAATAAGATTGGGTGTCTTTAAACCTCTTTGGAGAGATCTGAAGGTGATTTAAAGATTCAATTTATTTTCTGGCTTTGCTGTTTCAAATATTGTCATAGTTTTTGTATGTGTCTACAGTATGTGGAAAAACTATGGAGGGCATGTCTCTGATATGACATAGGTAGTGAAGAGGCTTTATCACATCTGCAAATGATACCTAGTACTTGAGCTGCTCTGTTGTTTGTGCCTCAATTTTCCACTAGAATTTCTTTAGGCAAGTTTGTTTGGAGTAGAGAGACATTCAGATTCATTCTGCTGCTCTCTTTTTTTTTTACTTCATTTCCTTTTTCTTATTTGAAATGCACACTTAGTGCAGTCTTTATTAATCTCTATGTCCAGATGGTCTTTAGTTCTTCTCGTTTAGTCACACTGAACTTTCATGTAATGTACTATATACAATAACAAAAATAGAAATGTCTCGAAGTTTTTTTATTGTTACACAAACAGCACATAACATATTAAGGTTACCATTTCTTTGAACTTTCAGATACCATAATATGAATATGCAGACAAAATTTCTTTTTTTTTTCTGTAGTTGCCAGCTGTTTACAGTCTAGATTCACAAATATGCTAATAAATAGGGCACAGTTATTATAACCCAAACTCATAGAGCTTTTTTTTAGAGCTGACCCTTTTCCTGGCTTTTGAAAATAAGAACACAATATTGGTCTTGAATTCTTCGTTGGCAGAACACTGTTAGACTTTTGCATTCAAATGTAGGAAACGAGAAAGTGAGATAGACCATATGATTTGGGAATGGATCATATGGTCCATTCCCAAATCCATTTATCTTGTTTTTGTGTGTGCATTTTTCTTGCAGGTGTATCATTAGTTTTTCTTCTGCATTATCATAAGTTGTAAAATTTCTCCCAAATTCCTTAGAAGTGAATCATCTTGATCTCTAGCAATATTTTTTCACTCTTAATCAAATTCATTGTATATTTGTTTTCAATAATTTGATTATAGTCTCCTACCCCGTCATGATATGTTAAGTTACCTTTGGGGCCAACATATCAAATTAATCAGTAAGAACTGACAGTTTGTATTCAAGCTGGTTGTTTCAAGCAATAACAGTCCTTTGTTTTTAACACCTAGCTAAAAATGTTCCAAGATGATTACTAACTCTCTAACCAATATTTCCAGTTGGCTTGTAAACATGAGACCTTGTATGGATTAAAGTGTATATGTCCCATATTTCTTTCTTTTGCATCTACTTACATTGGCATATATCTTTCTCTGTTAGGGATGGGAAGTAAATAATTCTCTCCTCCAAAACTGAAGATTTATCTTCTCAAATATCATATTTTCTTCAAAGGTTTTGTAGATTTTTTTTCTTTTTAGTGCTACTTTGATGTAGTGTTTCATTTTCATAATTGTTCCTCCGAAAAGACTACGGTATCTGGGCTATTAAAATCTAACAGCAAGACATAGCCAAGCCCTATTTGCAGTCAAAATATGCTAGCCTTATAACAAACTTAGGAAATCAATACAAGAAGAAGAAGACACCTCGAACTACGCCATCTACATTCCAACCTAAGCTTAGTTCATAAGATTATTTGCCAAAACATCCTACCTGTAAATGAGTACTTTAATTTCAATCGCAATAACACAAGGGCTATCAATAGATTCAAACTCAATGTAATTCGCTCTAATCTTAATTATAGAAAATATGACTTCTGCAATAGAGTAGTAAATGTCTGGAACACTCTACCTGACTCTGTTGTTAGTCTCTCTAATCCCCATACCTTTTACCTTAAACTGTCTATAGTGGACCTTTCATGTTTTTTAAGAGGTCCCTAAGGGGGCGTGCATAAACGCACCAGCGTGCCTACCATCCCTGTCCTACTGTTCCCATTTATATGTACTCATTTTATGTGTTTATGGCTATGTTTTGCTTATTTATTTCCTTTTATTTGTGCCAAAGTTTTTTCATGTGTCCATGTCTATGTCTATACTGTTACTTGCTTCTTTGTACTTGTTGACAAATAAATGGGCCGGTTTAGCTCACGCTGGTAAAGCCTGTTATTAAGAACACAGTAGCCTGCAATTACTGCAGGTTCGAGCCCGGCCCAAGGTTGACTCAGCCTTCCATCCTTTATAAGGTAGGTAAAATGAGGACCCAGATTGTTGGCAATAAGTTGACTTTGTAAAAATATACAAATAGAATGAGACTATTGCCTTATACACTGTAAGCCGTCCTGAGTCTTCGGAGAAGGGCGGGGTATAAATGTAAACAAAAATAAATAAATAAATAAATATGTCTGAGGAAAAAATACACTTAATATCAATATCTCTCATTTGTTTTGTCACTTGGGGTAGGATGGGGTGGGGGTAACACTGACCAGAATTCCTTATTTGCACCAGTAGTGGGATTCAAGTAATTTAACAACCGGTTCTCTGCCCTAATGATTTTTTCCAACAATCAGTTTGCCAAACTGCTCAGAAAGTTAACAACTGGTTCTCCCGAAGTGGTGCAAACTGGCTGAATCCCACTACTGATTTGCACCCTTTTTAGAAAATGCCTACATTTCAAAATCTGCCTTGTTCATCTAAAAAAATTAATTTTGGCAACATTTTTAATTTAATGCTGGTAAGAGGATTATTAATAATTCCCTTTTATAAAGAATAAGCATTTAAACATGTATAACTTTAAAAACTTTAAAAACAGCAACATATTGTTCAATAACTATTGTCTTTATGATACACTCATAAAGGGCAATTATTACTGCAATGTTATCCAGTTCAGTCACATATAACAAACGTTATGAACCTTTGTTGCTTTTTGAAGGAAAGCAGATGAGGAGCTGTATTAGGAGACAGATCATGTTAACTATTTAAGTTTTGAATCAAGATCCAATTAAATACCTTATATTTTTACCCATATTGTTTAACATACCCCCAAAAGGCTAGACTAATAATTCTTTAATTTATATATAATTTTTATACATTATATTTGGTGAATCACAGGTTTATAGTGAAATAAAAATGGATAGTTTGAAGACTTCTCACTTTTAAAAAAAGGAACATATATTGTATCCAAGTCAAAATAGAAAAATATATTTGGAGATAAAGCTGGCAATATGTTCCATATTAATCAGAAGAGGTATTGTGTAGCAAGATATAAACATGGACTCCTCTACCTTTAATAGTGTGTTAAAAGAGGGAATTTCAGAAGGCAATGTGAAAATCACATAAATATAAATGAAAATTACACCTTCTAAAAATCCCTTTTCCACAAAACTATTAGAAGTTGCAAATATCCTGCTCTTTTTTAATCTGACCATCCTAGATTTCTGAGTGTGATTAATTGCATAATTCATTAGTTTAATATGGTGATATGAGTTCTCATATACAAGGCAACACTAAACTCTGAATTTAAGCAAATCAATTCTTTCTAGTTAAATAGTACAGATATTTTTGTTCAGTGAACAATAGAATATTTCCCCAATTGGAGACCTAGATACTTGACCTCAATACTTTTTGTTGTTCAGATAAAAACAAATAGCCCAAGCTAAATCAACCACTGAAATGTTTTAAGTCAGCTTCTAGTAGAAACCAGTGTAAACTCATCTACATTTTGTAGTATGGAATTGTACATGGTTTTAATATGGAACTGATGAGCCTCTCAATATTAAATACGATTCCCAGTATCTTTCACCATTAGTACCACTGGATCTCCCTAATATTGAAATTCCAAATTTACAGCACTATGAGTCTACCTGAACTGCTGCAGTTTCAATAGCAGCTAAATACAAAATTAGAAACAAAGGTTTTTTTTCAATAATTAAAATGTAAGTGTAGGGAAATCTCTGCCTATCACATTTCTCTGTGCCAAACTTCTTATAAAGACACACTGGTTCCTTCACTAAGAATCAGTGGAAGATAATAGTTAAAATCCATTTGAAGGCTGCTTATTAGTAATATTGCTGGAGGAAGTAGCATTTCTTCCAAATTAATTCCGTCAAATTTCACTTTGGAGTCCCAAAATGAATATGGAGATTCTTCCCCAAGTAAAACATCCAAGAAGAACTATTGTAAACTTACTTAGGCTTCCCTAACTGTTTTTTCTATTAGTGAAAACTAAAGTTATAAAGGCAAAAGTTATGTAGCAGATGTAAGTTGTATGATGTTCAGGTTAATGTTATAGTCAAGACTTGATGTTTGTTAGACTGCATAATAAGTAATACTTTAAAATGAGGGGGGAAGCCATTGCTATTGTTGTTGGGTTTTTTTAATCTCAGTTTTTGCTAGGGCCATCAGATTTGGGCTGCAGAAATCCAGGTGACCACAAAGACAGCAAAGACAGTAAAGACAAAAAGAAAATACAGCCACAGTTATTATTCAAATTTTTGCCTAAAATTTCCTACCCACTAAATAAAGATGCTTATATCTCTACTATTTCAGAATTCATCCATCCTAAAAAAAAATATTAATAGCAGATTTTAGAATAATCATTCTGGCCCAGCTGTTTATTTCCCCCATATTATTTACAATTGAGCTTCAAGAAGGACATGGTTGATAATAACAGACTGCTGCTTTATGGCAATAAGCCCAAAGACATCGATTGTGGGGATTGGAGGGAGTACATTCCCAAAATGGGCCTCAATCTTGGGGTTCCTTCAAAATTT